>NC_056737.1:1092180955-1092310955 GCF_019279795.1 Protopterus annectens
GCACCCAGTACCTCTGGGTAGTCTGCTACACAGTGGAAGAGACACATATTGCTGGTCCTCTCCTCATGGGTGTTGGGGAAGTAAATGTGCTCATTGGCATGTGGTAGCATGGCATCCAGGAACTGCTGGAGTACCCTGGATGCAGATGCCTGTGAGACCCTCCATGATGTCCCCAATAGGTCTTTGGAAAGTACCTGTAGCTAGTATTCTTAAGGCTACATGTACCTTTGTATCCACTGGGATGGATTCACCTCTGTTGGCTCTGGGTCTGAGTTGAGACTGGCACAGCTCTATGATTTGCTAAGTATGTCTCTGTCCACCCTGTAGCACTCTACTATCTCCAGATCATGTAGCCCCTGGTAGGTTACCCTGGGTCTGAACACTCTCCTCCTCCTCCTCAGTCTGGGGCAGTTGTCAGCATTATTCTCCTCACCACCCTCAGCCTCTAGCACATACTGATGTATCAAAGCAATGGCAGTCTCTAACATTTTTTCAGTTAAAATTCCCCTGCATGTGTACACCAATGGTGCAGAATTTGTGGGAAAAAAACAGACTGACTTGTGTTTGCATAGTTTATGCTGTTGTGGTGCAGATGCTGCCTGTATGATTGGCTGACTATGATGCATTCCACCTGCCAGGTATGTTATTTGCATTTGATTGCTTTTATTCTGCTATTTCCCTTTTTTCCTTTTCTTCCCTTCCCATTTCCACCCCTTTTAAGCCCTGAGGTGTGCCATGCAAACCCAGTGCCCAAATATACATAGTTCTTTTATTTCCATTTTTTTTGTTTGTTTTGTTTTAGACCCGGTGCACACCGTGCAAACCCGTTTAGCTATAGTAAACACTTTGCAGTAGAAATGGCCCTCCCCTGGACACAAACACACCCTTCATTTCATGGAATAAGTCAATACAGCCTCAGAAACACCTCCTTGCTTAACTGTGCTTAGCTAAGCTCAAATAGGAGCAGTGGAGCTCCAATGTGCTTACACCAAGCATGACACACCCCCTTTTCATGTCAGCTGCATCTGCTGCTTACACCACTGCCATCTAGCTCCTTCATGGTTATGTGCAGCCAGACAATGGTCCCCCCTTTTGTGATTCAGTAAAATTTGTTCATTTGCATACCCCACTGCCTTAGTCCCTGATTACACCACTACACCACAGCCTTCCTCCTTAGCAGCCAGTGTTACCTGTTATTGTTTTGATTTTGCATGCCATAAACTATAATGGCTAAATGCAGATTTCACTTAAAATTGCCTTTTCACATTTTTTTTATTTCCAGCACGATCATGTTTGTGCACCGCTGCCCTATGCTTAAACAGTTGAAATCGGACAAAAAAAAACAAACTTTTTTTTTGTAATTTCGCAACACTTTTCCATGCCAATGGCCATATATTTGGCCACTGACATGGCTAAGGATTATAATACATGCTTTACTTTGAGCTGTCATGCCTCTGTTTTGATTTTTACAGAAATGTATTCGGCTAGAAGTCGAATACATTTCTGCACCAGACACTGTTCTTGCACAGATGCCTGCCTGCTTACTGAACCACTAATTCAACTCTTGTGCATGTTTTTCACCAGCAAATGAGGTAATTAGCATTATTCAGTGGTGTCCAGGCAAGAATAGTGCTGGCAGGTTCATGCATGCTCCCAGTCTTGTTTACTGGATCGCTCGGTGGCCATATTCCATGCAGGAGCTGCTATACTAGTCCTGCATGGAGAAAACAGGTTATTGAATCCTGGGGACTGTTATCATTGCATGTTTATACTACATATAATAGGAACTAAATACTCTTATTATATGGTCATAGGTTCATTCTAGGCTGTTTTTCAGATAAATAAGTTGTAGTATAACCTTAAAAACTCATTTTGTTAGTACCCTATAATATGAAGTGACTGCTGTCTAATTTCTTCTCATTTCAAATGCACAAATGACATAAACCTAATATTTCAGATAAATTGTTTGGTCATAATATTTGACGTCACAAAATTCAGTTCTTTAGAACAATTTTAATTGAACAATATGAACATATTTTGCAGATAATTCTCAGATTGTTTTCTGTCAGCAGTTGCCACACCTCTTCTCTTCTGACAAATGCAAATAAGTGCTTCAGGGTAAATTAATATCTGCCTAAAGCATTCTTTATAATTATACTTTAAGGCTGGTATTCTTAGTCTGGGGCTTCACGTTTTACTAGTGGTAATTCTTGAAGAGCAATGCTATGTGATTTTGCAAATCACAGTCTTTCAGGACATCTATAAAAATGTGGAGGCAATTTGTTACACACACCTCCCTATTGCAAAAGCCTAATATGCTTAAGGCATAAGTGATAGGGGGCAACTAATACACAGAAAGAGGCATTACGCATTTCCTTATCAGTAGAATTCATAGAGATGAATCTAAAATTAAATCATTTGCATACTAAACAAGTAAATGGCTCTGAACTTATGCCAGTAATCAAAATTACCATAAGAATAAGGTGTTGTGAAGAAAATGGTAAAACAAATAGGTGGTACTATAAATTTTAAAAGAAGTAAAATTATTGAGTTCACTTAAAGTTTTTTTTATTGTGTTTTAGTGCTTGTGCATACATGGACATCTACTGACACAGTCATTGGGAGAAATCTCATTTTGGAGTCAGTGAAGTGTTTGTACATACATGGACAGACTACTGAAGGGGTTGTTGGGAATAAAGTTTCATTTTGATGTCAGTGAGGTACTTGTGCATACATGGACGAACTACTAAAGGAGTCTAAAAGGGCAAATTATTAATTTTGGTGCATATTGTCCATACATGGACATAGTACTGAGGGGATCCCTTGGGGAAATGTTTCATTTTTGTGCTTGGGCATACTTGGACATACTAGTGAAGAAATCACTTGGGAAAATGTTTGATTTTGATGTGTGTGTGCATACTTGGACATACTGTTGAAAGAATCACTTTGGAAAATATTTCATTTTGGTGGTTGTGATTGCTTTGACATACTTTCTGAAGGGATCATGGGGAAATGTTGGTGTTTCTGCATACTTGGACATAATACTGAAGGAATCAGTTGGGGAAATGTTTCATTTTGATGCTTGTGCATACTTAGATATACTGCTGAAGGGACTGCTGAGGGAAATGTTTCATTTTGGTGCTTATACATACTTGGACATAGAACTGAATGGATTGCTTGGGGCAATAATTCATTTTGGTTCGACATACTACTAAAAGGATCGCTTGGGGAAATGTTTCATTTTAGTGCTTGTGCATACTTGAACATAGTACTGAAGGGATCACTTGGGAAAATGTTTCATTTTGGTGCTTGTGTATACTTGAACATACTGTTGAAGGGATCACTTGAGATAAAGTTTCATTTTGGGGCTTGTGATTACTTGGACATAATACTGAAGGGATCACATGGGGAAATATTTAATTTTGGTGTTTCTGCATACTTGGACATAATACTGATGCGATCACTTGGGGAAATGTTTCATTTTGGTGTTTCTGCATACTTAGACATAATACTGAAGGGATCACTTGGGGAAATGTTTCATTTTGGAGTTTCTGCATACTTGAACATACTACTGAAGGGATCACTTGGGGAAATGTTTCATTTTGGAGTTTCTGCATACTTGAACATACTACTGAAGGGATCACTTGGGGAAATGTTTCATTTTGATGCTTGTTCATACTTGGATATACTTCTAAAGGGATTGCTGAGGGAAATGTTTCATTTTGGTGTCAGTGAAGTGCTTGTGCATACATGGTCAGACATGTAAAAGTAACCCTGGCAAAATAATTTATTTTGTGTCATCTTAGTGCTTATTCATACTTAAACCAACCACTAAAGACATTGCTGGTGGAAATAATTCATTTGTGTCAGGAAAGTGCTTGTGCATACTTGGACAAACTACTGAAGAGATGCCTGGAGGTACTTTTATGTATTGCAACTCAGATGTCAAAGGCAAAGATGGATGTACAGTGCAGGTGTTGGACTGTGAATCACAAGAGTTCCTCATTTGCATGCACTGCTTTACAAAATTTCTTATTTGTATTTCATTATACTTAAGGAATTTTGCATTAGTGTAAATGACATTGCAAACATCCGGAATACCCCTATCTCATTTCCACAAATCACTATGAATACTGGCCTAAATTTTTGAAAAAGTGTCTTGTAAGCAGATGATTAACTGCTTTGTATTTTGTCATCAATCGGCTAATTACCCGTTTGAAAGTTTAGCTGTCAAAAGCCACGCTATTAGTGCTTGCTTTAAGAATGTCTCAATGGTAGAAACTGCTGAAATTTGTGCTTGTGTACTTGGTCTTTTATTCTCATCTTCATCAAGCATTACTGCTTGAAATGTGATTCCAGAAATTAGACATTTCTTGTCAACAGGATTTTACAGTGATTGAACATTTGAACTTTATCCTCTTGGCCGTTACTAATTCCACATCACTAAGGAAGGTTTTATAGCACAATGTTCTTAAGTGCATGAATAAGGTGTAGTATGCTAAAATGAATGTAATTGTGTTTTTGTTTATAAAAACTGTCAGCTGTAAACCTTGCATCATGGAAAATGTATAAAATGTATGGGATGTAGAACACTAGTACTGAGCATGTGACTGTGTTTAGTGAAAATACTGTAGAACTGATAGAAACTGATTCTAGCCTAAAGCTAATCTTGTTTCACAAATGTGTACATATTCACAGTTTCTTCAGTTCATAAAAATACAGCACCTTATTTGGACACTGGATTGTTAGACTTTAACATCTGAGTAAGATTTTGAAAACAGAAAAGAAATTCCTTGGGATTCAATAAAGGTTTTTTCCATGCAGGAATAGTGTAGCCATTCCTGCATGGAACACGGCCACTGAGAGATCCAGTAAACAAGCCTAGGGACATGCTCCAGCCTGATAACACTATTCTGCCATGGACATGGATTATCCTAATGACCTCATTTGTGGTGAAAACCATGCAAATGAGGTAAATTAGTTTTCCAGTAAGCAGGCAGGCATCTGTTGCAGAATAGTGTAGCATGCAGAAATGTATTTGGTTACTAGCCAAATACATTTTTGAAAAAATCAATCTGGAGGCATGACAGCTCAAACTACATGTATTCTACTCCTCAGGCATGCCAATGGCCAAATATATGGCCACTGGCATGGAAACGCATTGCAAAATTATAAAATTCCACTTTCTTTTGGCCGATCTCAGCGGTTTAAGCATAGGGCAGTGGCACGCAAACGGGATCATGCCAAAAATAAAAAAGAAAATGTGAAAAGGCAATTTTAAGTGAAATTTGCATTTTGCCATTATAGTCTATCGCATGCAGGATCAAAACAACAGCAGGGAACAGTAGTTGCTAAGAGGAAAGGCTCTGGTGTAGTGTTGTAACTAGAGACTAAGGCAGGGGCTATGCTAATGAAGGAAATTTACTGAATCACAAAAAGAAGACAAGTGCCAAACTGCAGCTAACCATGCAGGAGCTATAAGTCCGTGGTGTAAGTAGGAGAAGCAGCTTGACATGAAAAGGGTGTGCGTCATGCTTGATGTAAGCACATTGGAGCTCCACGACTCACATTTGAACACACAGCTAAGCAAGGAGGTGTGTCTGAGGCTGTATTGACTTATCCCATGAAATGAAGAGCATGTTTGTGTCCAGGGGAGGGCCATTTCTCATTGTTTACCTTAAACAAGTTTGCATGCATGCACTGGGTTTAAAAGAAAAAAACCCTGTAAATAACAGGACTGTTTACATTTGGGAAATGTGATTGTGTGGCGCTCCTCGGAGCTTAAAAGGGATGGAAATGAGAAGGAAAAAAAGAAAAAAAAAACAAATAGCAGAATAAAAGCAATCAAGTACTAATAGAATAGCAAGCAGGTCGAATAGCCAGCCAATCATGCAGGCAGTATCTGCAGCACAACAGTATAAACTGTGCACACACCTTTCCGTCTGGTTTTACCACAAACCTTGCACCATTGGTGTACACATGCAGGGGAATTTTAACTGAAAAAAATGTTATGGGCTGCCATTGCTTTGATCCATCAGTATGTGCTAGAGGCTGAGGGCGATGAGGAGAATAATGCTGACAACTGCCCCAGACTGAGGAGGTGGAGGAGAAGAGTGTTCAGACCCAGGGTAACTTATTAGGGGCTACATGATCTGGAGATAGTAGAGTGTTACAGAGTGCACAGAGGCATACTGCAGCAAATCATCGAGCTGTCCCAGCTTCAATTCAGACCCAGAGCCAACAGAGGGGAACCCATCCCAGTGGATACCAAGGTATGTGTAGCCTTAAGAATACTAGTTACAGGTACTTTTCGAAGACCTACTCGGGGTATCACAGGCATCTGCATCTAGGGTACTCCACCAGTTCTTGGATGCCATGCTATGACATGCCTGTGAGCACATTTACTTCCCCAACACCCATCAGGAGAGGACCAGCAATATGCTTCTCTTCTACTGTGTATCAGAATACCCGGAGGTACTGGGTGTGATAGACTGCACGCATATCTGCATCAAAGCACCACCCAGTGAACAGGGTAGGGTCTACATAAACTGCAAGGGCTTCCCCTCCATCAACTGCCAGGTCATGTGCAATGCCCAGGGCATTATCATGAATGTGTGTGCTGGCAGCCCTGAAAGCTATCACAACTCCCACATCTGCCATTCATCACAGCTGTACCAGGCATCTGCCAGTGGGGACATCCTGTATGGCCATCTGGTGGGGGATGCTGGCTACACACTGGAGCCCTTGATGATGGCACCCATCAGAAATGCACATACACCCACTTAAGAATGCCACAATGAGGCACAAGCACAAACTAGTACATTATAGAGTGTGTGTTTGGGATGGTCAAGTCATGATTCTGCTGCCTTGACATATCTGGTGGAGCCTTGCAGTACTCTCCAGCCACATATGCACACATGTTCATAGTATGTGCCATGCTACAAAATATGATCCTGTGGAAAGAGCTGCAGTGGGAACAGCACAGGGAAAGGCCACACAGCCCCCCACCATTGCCAAGGTCCCCACAGACACAGAGGGACTCAGAGGAGAAAGCCCCTGAGCCTGCTCCTGTACGCAGATGGAGGCGTGCTCAGTATCCCTAGGCCTTGGCAAAGAAGCAATGCATAGCACATACACTGACATTGTAGGGACCCATGGACTGACACCTGTCTCTGACTCACACACACAGAAAAATGGATGACACACACATCACATTACTTGTAACTTACCTTGTATGCAGTGTACTGTGTGCATCCAGCATAGGCAGCCCTCAAGCACTGTTCTCACAACTGCCACAGGCACAAGGTAATTCAGTCTTTTTAACAATAAATAAATTGATTAGTATCTTCTGGTAGCATATCTATTGTACTTCTGCATGCATACAATGGAATGGGGTGGCCTACTGGGATAGCAGCAGACAACTGACAGCTATGGAGGACACCAGGAAATGTCAACACAATACTGGATTCCCCACAATATTTAGTATTATTCAAGGTGACAAATGCCACTGCAGTATATGTAGGGGCCAACTGGGGGGGGGGGGTCATAGGTCACATGCATGGATGTCAATGTGGGAATCCCATACTCACTCCTCAGACTCACCCAGCAAGTCAGCCACATAAAACCCTAAAGGAATATCTGTCAAAGGCCCACAAATGGTGACAATGATGGAATACCCCCTACAGGCTTACACAGTGATATCACAGCAGGCCTTGCATTTGCAGTAAGCCTCTGAAGGGTAAGAAGTCTGAAACGCAACTGTATGCCATTACACTCTAACATGTGGTCTCTAGTGATATGTCTCTTTTCTCCAAGACAGGACACAATACTATGCCAAATGGAACTAAAATGCAAAGCCAAATATCAGCACAGTCAGTTCAAATGTGTACCATTGACAGGTATGCCCCCCCACACCCATGTTCCCATAGAAATGCAGTAACATGTAAGTTTGCAGGGTAATAGCAGCATAGCACACATTGCTAGGGCTGTCCAAATCAACATGATAACTTGCTGCATGTCTACAATATGCAGGGGTGAATGAGCTATGCATATGTGTGGGGAATACTGTCAGGATGTGGCCAGCAACTTTTCACGGCTGTTGTGTCCTAGTGGCCTAGGTACAGTACTGTGGTAGACAGGGCCATAGTCCACAAACTGCAGTGCCAACTATTTTGCATGTCAGCTACACCTATGGCTGGAGTTGTACACACTGTCTAGATGTCAATATCCATTACTGCTGGACAACTGGGCAGGTCATGTACAGTGGGCCACACATATGAACAGTACACAGGTTGGAGTAACCTACACAGTGCTTACCATACCTTCCAACTGTACAGACCTTTTTCCGAATGTAGAGGTTTGCATCATATTTGTGGTGTCTTTATCCCAAAATAGAGGCTGTCTGGCAAATCATTGGTAAAGTCAAAAAATAATAATGGATTCCAGTGTCTCAGACTTCATACCCTATAGAAAAATGCATGCTAATGCAAAATCTGTTATTATATCACCCTTCTGGGTTTGTAAGGACAATAGTAACAATGGTCCCTATATGTAGGCCTTTGTCACGCAATTACTCATGGCTTTGTCCAGATGTCTGGCTGACATATGTAGAGAGGTATGGTGCCTAGTATCACAGCAGCGCATTATGTCACTTACCATTGTCACCCCAGGGGGGGTCCACTACCTGGCAGTCTGGGAACATATGAGTGACCAAATACACTTCCTTGCTACAGATGGCCTGTGTCAGTCTCACATGGCCTACAGACCTCTGACAAAGGCCCATGCCTCACCCATAGTGCCTTGTAGGAAATGTCATGGGGTCCATACTACCAACATAACACAGCCAACAAAATGCAAATGTAAGGCCATGCCACTAAATGCTAGTAGCATACCTCTCAACCTCATAGAGGAAGAAATCTGGACAAAGCCATACATAATGGTGGGATAAAGGCCCGACTATAGGGACTCATTTGAAATATTGATCTCTTAATGTTAGAAAGTTGATAGAATAACAGAGGGGGTGTGTAGTAGCATGGATGTCATGAAAAGTGTGAAGTCTGAAACTCTAATGTTCTGTCATTATTCCATGACTGCAATCATGAGTGATTTGCAAAAAATGTGCTAGAAAAACACAATGTTAAGGGAAACCGACCAGATATATGAGGCATGAATCTGGATAATCTGTGAGAATCTGTACAGTTGACAGGTGTGGCTATACCAGGATATGACCTTTCAGGTAAGAAGAATACTGCACATCCAGGAGATCCCAAGCCAGTATATCACCAAGGTGCTGGAACTTTTCACAGCTTCATCAGTCAATCAGCTGTAGCCACACCTCCCAACTGGCCGGATTATGCAAGAATGTCTATCCTTTCCCTCATAATATAGGTCTGTGCATCATCCATTTTGTATTTCTCTAGGAAAATAACTGATGATCTGATTATATCTGTCAGTAGGTAATGACACAATACAGTACAGTGTCAAACATTACATACGTCAAAAAAAGTCTGATGAAACAAACCCCTGTAACTTAAGCAACTTATACATTGATAAGAGCAATAGTTACAGTACCCCCTATGTTTGGTCCATTGTTTCCCCATATTGGCAGCCTACCACCAGAAATCTTGCACAAACAGGTTGCAAGGTATGGCTGTAACACACAACACCCCAGACTGAAGTACAGCTATCTTTGGAATGGATTTCCGCACTTACTATAAAAGGTCATACTGAGCATGCTCTTATACTTGGAGAAGTGAAGCCCATGTCTGAAACCACATTGGACTTATATATATCTGTATTGTGCAAATGTCTTTGCATACCCACAGCTATGTGAACATAACTGTTTCCACACAAACCCATCAGACAGGATTACCCACAGCCAGCTGTAAGTAGCATATATATGGTATAGCTGCATCTGTTGTGTGTGATACACACACACACACACATATATATATATATATATATATATATATATATATATATATATATATATATATATAGGCAACATATTACAATATGTCATGCACACACACACACACACACACACATAGACATGGGGAAGAGAGGGACAAGCAGTGATAGAGTGAGACACACAGGGAGATACACACAGAGAGTGAGTCATACACAGGGATACCCTAAATGGCATATAGTGATGTCCTGCTGCAGACAATTGCATACCAGTTGTAAACACTGGCACGTGCCAGCATGAAGATGAGATTCATTGTCTGATAGTACTGCGGTGGGGTTGGAATATCACATCACCTACCTGTGTGTGTGCGTGTGTGTGTGTGTGTGTGTGTGTGTGTGTGTGTGTGTGTGTGTGTGTGTGTGTGTGTGTGTGTGTGTGTGTGTGTGTGTGTGTGTGTGTGTGTGTGTGTGTAGATCTAAGGATTTTGATGCTTTACCCACCCAGTACACTTCCCATTTCCCTACTTTACAAGAACTGTAATGTCATTCGCCTTAGAAATACCTTTGGACTGGCTTCAGTCCTGTAAACTCTATAGCGCTTGTGATAACTGTGTAACACTATCATACAAATAACTAAATAGGTGGGGGTTCACAAGATCTGCTGATGTCATTTACTGTAGAAGTACCGTTGGACTAGCCTCTGCCCTATAATCTCTTTGGTGCATGCGAAAACTGCATAACACTATAGTACAAATAACTATTTAGGTAGGGGTTCTACTCTCAGTCCTGGCAAATGTAAAAGTGTGTGTGTTTGTAGGTTAAAGACTTTGAGCCCATTCACACCCAGTACACTTACCATTGCCCTACTTTAGCAGTCCTGCTGATGTCAGTCACCTTAGAAGTACCTTTAGGCAGCCCACAACCCTGCAAGCTCTGTGACACGTGTAATACTTGCATAACACTATAGCACAATCAACTAGCTAGGTAGAGGTTCTAATCTCAGTTCTCCACCTTTTGATGCCATCACTGTGTTTCATGGTATATGCAATGCTGTGGAAATGTTTTTGCACCCTTCTCCATGCTGATACCTTTCCATAATGAGATCCCTTTGAAGCTTTGTAAGCTCTCTGCGAACTATCGCTGTTTCTGTAGCAGGCAACTGAGTAAATGTCTGGAAAAGCCGAGTAGGACAGCTGACCATTATTTGTTGTTAATTAAAGAGTCTCTGTAATTGATGGCAGGTGTGTACCCAAGAAGACGTAATTCTGTAATTAAACTAAAAACTGCTTCAACAAAGTATTAGCTTCAGGCTCTGCATGCTTATGCATCTAGCTTACTGTACATGTTTTATTTTTCAAACTTTTTCCCCTAACATATTTGTTTGTTTATCAATTGAATTGTACAGGTTACAGGTCATATTAAAGGTGGGAGGTCTCATTTTTGTATGTCACAAATACCTGGCATTTTAACAGGGATGTGTACACTTTTTATATGCATTGTATGAGTACTTTTCAAATATGCCCCTAGTTTGTCCCTTTGTCCCCCCATTTTGTCAGTCTTTGTCCAGATTTCTTGCACTGACAGGTTTTGAGATATGCTACAGTTATGTTACACCTCCTGCAAATAGGACCCTGTGATGACCACTCTGACGCAATGCAGTTAACCCCACCACAAGTGAAAATGCACATATTGCAATATGGCTAACAGTAACAGTTGTGTGCATGGTAAAATGCATGACATTAACATGCCTGTGGTATTGGTGAGCCACAACAGGGCAAAACCATACTTACCGGCTTCAAGCTGCTGTCCCACATCCAGACCAGAGGTACCTATGTAGCTGTGGGGGAGAGGTATTGTCAGCAGACTCACGGGTGGCATTGGTACAAGATGAATGCTACTTTTATGCATATGTACAGTACAAGCTCTGATACTACACAATTTGCTGTCCTTCACCATAGATGTGCACTTGTGTGCATTACAAAACCACATCCACAAACGCAATTTGTCCTGACATATGCATCTAGATACTCTATGGAAGCCACTGTGACTACTACAGAATTCAATTAATGTGCACTGGGGCCTTATATGGATGGTCCTCACCTGTTGTCTGGGTGTCACCTACCTCCATGAATTGTGTGTGTTGGCTTTGCCGACATGTAGTGGCTTCCCCAAGGTTGGCAAGGAACTCCTCCATTGGTGTAAGTGGGGCCTGCGTAGCAGGATCCCCAGTTGTGGTGAAACGGTCCCTGGCTACGGCAGCAGCCCATTGCCGGGCTGCCATATCAGGTCAGTTGCCCGATGCCTGACCTGATCATATGTGTATCCATGGTGGCCTAAGTAGTTTACTCTGTGGAAATCTTGTCCCACAAGGTGGTCTGCTCCCACATATTCTGTTGGCCATGGCCAAACATCACCCCATGGTGGTTGATTATCATCTCGGTGATGGCCACAGTTTCAGCTGCAGTGTACGCTGGCTGCCTTGCACGCTGCATGTCACCTGGAAATCATAAACAGGGAAACACATCACAGGACCGCATACATTGGTCAATGTTATTTACATAACCTGCACATCAATACTGACTAGCATTAGCCACTACTTATGACCACATCATACCCCTGTCATCTATCAGCACAGTATGAGCTTGCATTGCACTTCTGGTCCTGATGTGTCATGATCCCCCCAATAAGGGCCAGTAAATTGCATAATCCAACATTCATCATTCACCTTTGTGTAGGGGGATGACAGTGGCCATCTTCCTTGCAGATGGGATGTCAGGATTTGCTTGCGTACAGTCTGTAATGGAGCTGGGAGCATTTGTCTCAGTTCATGTAGGATACAGACAGGGATGTTATCAGCTCCCATGGAGACATACATGTGTTGCCTTTGATTAGGCATTATGGACCTGCTCCCTGATGATGAGGAGAGGGTTTGGGTGCTCTGCATATCCACCTACAGTATACTGATATTGGGACAGCAGGGTGATGTTTTCCCTTAATCTGTCTGCAGCGGGTTGGCTAAAGCTATGCTGTATGTGTATGTTGTGTGGCAAACCACCAGTACAGGGTGAGTTGGGTTGTTGCCTCGAGATGGAAAACCTGCGTGAAGATGGCCTTGTGACTGGCCTTGGTGGATGTGTCCAATTTGTACTCATAGTTAGCCTTACAGTAATTCACCTGTGACCTCATATACCTGTTCAGACACAGGGTGACTTGCTTCCAAGTCAGTGCCTGCTCCTACTTGGCCCTGTACAGCCAATACAGCAACCGATTATGTGGTTTGTGTATTGCTGCTGTCCAGCAAAGGGGCTTACTCTACCTTGGCGGGGCAGATTTTATGAGTCAGGTATTGCTGAGTCCATACAGCTATGTAGGTTCTCATATAGCTGTTTGTAGTGGGCATGGACACAAGGTCATAACACAGTTGGACAACTCTCCATTTTCAACCTGATAATCATGCTTATTCTAGTACCCATGTCTGTGTCAGGGCAATGCAACAACCAGTAGTTGTAGAAAGGTATGTCTGTTGGCTGCACAGAAACTAAGGTTACACACGTGTACAATGTGTACAGCTTATGTACCTGATGTTTAGCATCTCATGTCTGTTGTTTTGAGGCTTCCAGCTATTCCTACTCATACATACATGTCCACAGGTAATACCTGATATACATTTCTGTTCTATATAAGTATGGCACACTGCATTTACACTCTTGCTGCTCAGTCATACCTCTCAACCTGTTAGAGCAGGACATCTGGAGTACAACACACATAAATGGGTGGCAATGGCCCAAAATTACTGATACCTTATTAATATTACTGTAACATACTTGAGTCAGTTGATAGCACAGTAGGCTTTGCATTCACAGACATACCCTGGAGTATATCCGACACTCATATGTATGCTATTATGTTCTAATGTCAATCTTCACATATTTGCCAATGATTTGCCAGACATAACAGAACTCTATGAGTAAATGACTGCAAATATGAGGCACACATATGGTCAGAGTGCATAACACTGGGCAGTTTAATGGTATGAGCTCAGTATATCACATGCAGTTCAACAGACACATCTGTGACAGTAGTTTACTATGCACATACCCTGTATAGGTCTCGTAGATTTGTGAGACAAATGTGTGTCTTAGTTGTATTCACAGGTGACATATGGATATTTACAACATCCCACTAGCTAGCCTAACAGTGTCACAGTCAGTATTCTTCAACAGACACTCCAGTAGTAGTCATATGTGAGCTGTCTTTTCCTGGGGTGACTCAGGGGCCTGAGCTGTGATCTATGTCATTGCAGACAGACCCAGATTCTATGGCCATAGGTGCTGATTAGCAATATATCAGTACAGCACATCTTGTTGAGACATATCTGTTCAACTTCCTATTTCCCATTATTACATACCCCCTACTGCATTCCATTACATGCTTACTTGTTTGACATACCTTTTTTTAAAAGTATTGTTGATTTTGCTTTCGATTTATGTTTATGTCTCTCTCTATCTCTCTGTCTACAGATGTAGAGGTATGCACCTGTTTTGCATAGGCAGCAGCTTGCCTTTTGTAGGTAATGCTCATGAGCAGGTGATGACCTGTGCACCATTTGGTGTCCCCTACTTGCTAATTGCATGCAGAACAGCTGTGTTTTTATTCCTATAGCCAATGCTATGGCAACACACTCCTATAATTGAGTACTTCCTTTCCCTTGCCTGTGAGATGAACATCATGGAGGTGTGTGGACAACGACATCACAGAGGGTAGTTGGAGAAACATCTTAAAACAAAAAATGTGGAGACAGCCCTACAACATAAGGGAGAAGGTTCCAGACTTAGAGACAGAATGTAAGTATTGCTGTTATACAATTGAATTAATACTAGTTTAACAGGGTTTGTTGGACATGGATTTTCTGCATGATTTTAAGTCTGACAGAGTTATGTGGTTGACATAACTCTCAGCTATAGGGCTATCCACAGAATGGCCAGAGGTTTCACTCTTATGTTTGGTCTGTTCTTCAGATAGTTTATGTCTTTGTTAAATCAGTAGCATACTTTGAGGATTGCAGTCAGTAAATGCTAAAATCCATTTGTGTTTCTGACTTCACATTCCTCAGAAAAATATGTGACAACAAACCCATGCAATACCAGAAAAAATTTCAGTTTATAACAGCAATATTTCAATTATGCCCCTGTTTTGGGCCTCTCTCTCCCAATTATGTCAGGTTTTGTCCAGATGCCATGCAGTAAGAGGTTGATAGGTATGGATATCATTAGTTAGTGCCTTTCTTCCTGATATCATCCCAGTGATGTAGCAGAATATCATCCCAGTGATGTAGCAGAATACTAGATATGTTATGAGGAAGAGGCCATATATAGATGAGGTCAAAGGCTGGACATTCTGTGGGAATCTGTGCAGTTGAGGAGTATGTGTATGTGTGGCAATTGTTAACAAACTGTGAGGATTGTGTAGCAGTGTAGTATATAAATATTTGTTGGGCTGTGTAGGGAAGGGGTACATTTAAGTGTCATGGCTCCTTTTCTATCTGACTGTGCATGCTGCTCCAGTTTCTGGTGGTCTATCGGCTGTATATGTTTGTAGGGGCAGACTAAGACATGTTCCATACCACCTCAGGAGTCAGACTACTCTGTGACTTGGGTCAGTATATGTGGGGGTAGTGTGTGAGTGTCAAACATGATATTTATCTTCACACAGTCAGTATACTCTACTGTTCATTTGCATTACCAGTATGTCACTGTGACTATGGTGAAAATGGTGGTGGGTATGCACTCTCACATCGTTGACTGTTTTTCACTACTGTTACATCCCTGTAGTGCCTGATATATTTGCAAATGCATGTATAATTCTGCATAGCTGATTTGAGGTAGTGTTGTGTCAGCCTGACTGGAGTTTGGACGGTGGCTGGTGACATGGTAAGTAGCTCAGGGTACTTTCCCTAATGTCATGTTATGTCCAGATATTTATAGGATGTCCAGTTGTCTGGCTCATATCTTTGGTCTGGTTCCCATAAGTGCTGTGTATTTCTGACAAATCAGTGGGATGATGTGAGGATTTCAGGCACTAACTAATGAGAAGCAATTGGGTCTTGGACTTCTACTATTTCAGTTAATATATGTTAGAACAGATGGTGCAACTGTAGCAACTTTTCCAGCTTATCTAATCAAGTATTCCAGATATGTCATTATTTTCATGGCTCCCCCTCACTTTTTCAGGCTAGGGCCAGATTCATTGCACTTAGGGGTTCTGAGCATACCTCTCAGCTGGCCAGATTGTTGCAGAACATCCAGGTTTATTGGTCATATTTTTTCTCTGTTCCACAAATTATTTTAATTTCTCTGGTAAATCACTATAATGATCTGAGGATTTCTGTCAATAAATAATGACATAATTTCAGTTTCAGACTTCATGTCCTTCAGAACAAGTATGCTGAAACAAACCCTGTTACTGAAGTAACTTTCTACATTTATAAGAGTAATAGTTAAAATACATCCCTAGTTGTGGCCCATTGTCCCCCCATTTTTACAGCCTTTGCCTAGATGTCTTGCACTAAGAGGTTGAGAGGTATAGTTCTGAGGTATGACTGCACTACATGTTATGAGCATCTATTTGTGTATATATATATATATATATATATATATATATATATATATATATATATATATATATATATATATATATATATATATATATATATATATAGCTGACATCCCATTTCACTGAAACCCATTTCATTGACAGCTCATTTCATAGACAAACTTTCAAGGTGGGGGGCTTCGCCCCCCAATGTGGGAGGCTGTGCCCCCCACACCCCCCAACTATATATTACAACTCCACAGTCGCACAACAGTGGGGAGGGGGGCAAATCCCATGTTTTTGCCCTGATTACTTTTGTCTATGAAATGGGGCTGTCAGCGAAATGGGTTTCAGTGAAATGGGATGTCAGCGAATAGAAGTAGACCCATAAATATATATATATATATATATATATATATATATATATATATATATATATATATATATACACACATATGCAATGTATCTCTCTCTCTCTGTATATATATATATATATATATATATATATATATATATATATATATAAAATGAATATATTTCCTATATATCTGTATCTCCATATATCTATATCTATATCTATAATTATATATATATATATATATATATATATATATATGTGTGTGTGTGTGTGTGTGCATGTGTGTGTATGTGTGTGCATGTGTGAGTTGTTTCCCTACTGTTGAATGACTCTACTGCATGATACGTTTGAAAAAGCAAAAGAAATTGCTGGAGAACAAATGGTGTAGTGGTACATTGCTCTGACTGTAGTGTACAGGGTTGTGCGTGTGAGACTTGGCAGAGTTGATAATTTTGTTGCTAGGCAGAACAGTGGCTGATGGTGACAGATTGATTAAAGCAGTTTTAAGCTGATTTAAGTAGGTTTGCATGGGTCTGAATGAAGCTAAGCGATGCTAACATCTTACCCGCACTTAGACAGGGCTAATTTTTTTAAAAGAAAAGAAAAAGTGGTGATAGGAAAGTGGTGAAAAAAGGGCACACAGAGGGAAGTACAATTTGAAAGGAAGCTAGGGATGTGCAGAACGGTGTAGGGAAGGTCCATAGCTGTCCATTTCATCTACAGCAATACCTGTGCATTTGTACAGGATTTGGAGATGAATTTGTATACTCAAAACCCCAGGGAGAGGGGTGAGGACAACAGTATTGTGTTGCAGGTCAATTGGACCAGATTACATGTGCTTAATGGACAGCTCTGTATGGGGCAATATTTTTTGGGGTACAGATGCCCCCCCTTTTTTTTTTTTTTTTTTTTTAATAAGGTGAGAGTGGAGAAGGATTGTAGGTAAGTTTGGGGAGGTAGCTTGGTTAGGTAAACAGACGAGACAGCAGACTGGGGCAGTATATGACACATGTGGGGATAAACACCTTTGACAGGGAGGGTGGTTGGGAATCCGAAGCCCATGAGCCCCCAAATGGAAACAGTGAGACTGAGTTCCTCACCCATAGGCAGTCACCACTGCACCTTCATGGCCCAAAAGGTGGTTGTGCTTAGGGCTGTACAGGAGGGGTGGCCTGCCACTTGAGGTGTGCCACGCAGCCATCAATCTGGCACAGCTGCCCACCCAACTCTAATTGGATGGTGCTGTGCACCAAACCCCATAACTGACTACAGATGACTGGCTCCTGTCCATGCCAGCTCCCAGGGGAACAAGCCCCAGCCCCTGAGGCAGTTCCACCCAAAGGCGGTGCAGGACCAACGAACAAGAAAGTCATGGGTTGGTTCCCAGATGTCATGAGGACCAGTGCCATGGCCAGATGAGGTGGGACAGGCGGATCCATTGGGATCTGCCTTCCCAAATCTGCTATGGTGATGAGGTTTTACAAAATATGTTTTTTAGTCATGAACAACACATTTCAAGATTTGTTATAACAGCATGCATTGGTGTTCCAATTAACCCCATAAAACAGGTTTGAAACAGCTGCATAGCAAACAGAAAACATGCAGAAATGGAATAACAGTATGCATCATAACAACATGCCAGTAACATTGATGGCAAAAGGCCACCAACAATGGTATTTAAACAAGGTATGTTAACATGCAGCCAATCCAATATATGAACAATAATAGAACACAAGTCCCAACATTGGGTTTGGAGAACAACATACCCATAGTATATGAATAATAATTATGGATGCAGATGAGTGGTGGGGGAGATACAAAAAGTCCATTAACATCTGTTTATGCTTCTAATTTCCACAACAGTACTGCTCAATACTCTATGGGTCTGCCCCCACATTACATCTACATATGGCCCATAGCTTCTGTAGCACAAACATAACTAATAAACTGTCAGCCTGGAATGGTATGGTGCAAACTGTGACAACTCTGGGTACATGACTAGAGCAGACTCGTACATGGCAGGGTTAAATATTTGGCACAGGAGGGGTACCCTGAACTGCTGTTATGTGAGTGTGCAACTGCCATACTTCAACTGGTTTCCTATGTGTGTCCAGGGTTATTGGCAGAAGTGACCACTAGCCATGACAGCGTGACACTTGAGAGACATGTATCAAAAAGTGTGCAGGTTGTATGTATCTATCCTGCTGTCATTTGCAGGCATGTGGTGGAGCAGTTGAACAGATGTACACAGTTTATTAGTCTACCCTTCATATAGCTACCACCAACATTTACTTACCTGTAAAACCTGTGGAAAAAATATCTGTTAACACTACCTGACTGTGTTTAATTATATTCCTGATTCCTTGTGTGTAGATATGCACACATCTTAGTACCACTCCATGGATTCACACCGTGTCTGGGTATGCAAAATAACAAATAAGCTATTTCTCATCACACTGATCTACTGGGGAACTGCTGTTTCTCATTTCTCTGGTTTCTGCCTAATAGTCTCTTGGTTAGACAAGTCTCTTGGTTAGACAAGTATCTGCGGTGGTACAGCGATTGTGTTGTTGCCTCACAGCAAGAGGTTCTCCCTTTCGATTCTCAGCTAGTTTGCAGGAAGTGCCTTCTGTGTGGAGTCTGCATGTCCTCCCCACAGTCGAGTGGCCTCCGAAAGACATGCGTGAATGGGAGTGCCTTCGCTAAAGGTTGGGCGTCAGGCTGGCAACTCGGCACCATAAAAATCTACTGCCAATCATTAGCGGACCGGAGTTCCGCTGTGGCGACCCCTTACCGAGAAAAGCCGAAAAGACAAACAAGTCTCTTGGTTAGACAGTCTGAACTTGTAATCCTGTGATGTATGCATGACCGATAGTTAATGTACTGTGCATTAACCCTTTGAATTACTACAATTTGGAAAGCAAAGGTTAACACAGGGAATTTATATTTTGTTTTACAGCTCCATTCTAAGTCTACAACAACTTACCAGAGTAAATGCAACAGTTTCTGTGATAGATGTTTATTTCACATCAGTATTAGTCAGACATGCTTTATTTAGTCAGCTAACACAGTAACAGTATACCTACTAGCACTACACAATGTATTCCTTAGTTATTTGCACAATATACTGCAAAATAGATTTTTACTCACCAGCCTCTCAGTCCAGCCTTAGCAGTCTGTCGGCATTAGCATCGATGTTACTAGCCCTCTCTTCTGCAGCTGTAGGGGAGATAAACAAACATTATGCAAATCTGTCTATCATATCCTCAGGCTAGAATTTGGTAGACCTATATCTGTAATACTTACAAACTGCTGGAGCATGGTTCTCCCTTGCATCTTGGATCCACCAGTCCAAGAGCACCCCCTTCCTCTGCTTTAGGTCAGCATAGTACTGCCAGACATGCTCACCAGTGCGGGAGATGCCAGTAGCACTGCTGAGGTCACAGGCGAGATGGTCCGAGGCCTCGGCTTTATATTGTGAGCCCTGGTAGTAGCCCTGCAGCAGTCTCTCTTAATGTTTACTTACAAGACATCCAGCCATGACACTGGACTTCACAATGCTCCAGCACTGCTCCCTAAAGCGTGTGCCCTCACCAACACCAGCCATGGTTCTTGCACAGGTTGAAATATAACAGCTTATGACTGATTTCCTACCTGTTCAGTTTAAATAAGCCCATATTTCCATCCTTTCACATGATTGGACCATTTTCAAAAATGCTAAGCATAGCTAAGCAATGCTTAAACATGCTAAGCTGAGCTGAGCCATGCTTAAAGAGGAAATTGCTTAGCAGTGCTTAGCTTTGAGCAAATTCACTTAGCTAAGCTGAATGCTGCTTAAAATTGTAGTTCTAAGCAATGATCCACCCAGCTAAGCAAAGCTGAGTACTGATAAGCATTGCTCAGTTTTCATTTTAAATAATATTCACAGATTGGACATTATTTAGTCATTACTGTCATCTTATTAGGTGTATATATTTTACTTTACATGACATACCCCTATGTGCTTTTCTTACATTACATTGGGGTGTGGCTGTACAGTCTGGGACACTTGTGTTTACACAGGGGATTTCACATAATATATCCATTGACACTGCAATTGTGGACTTGGTACACTACCCTGGCTGACACATATCAACTACTACATGCTTCAAGTTCACTAATAACTGAAAGTGAGATATGGACATAGGTTCATAGGTTCATAGGTTCATAGATTAGTACTAGGTTAATTGCCCTTGAGGGCCATTTTAAGCCTAGCCAATTACCCTATGTGAGAATCAAACCCTGCACCTTGTGTCTGCAAGGTAAACACCTTAACCATTATGCCAACCTCCCACCCTTTTAGATTACATCATTCTTCTCTGGTTCTCAAGCTAACAGAAACTCAAAGTTTTAACATGTATTTGATCTTGCAGCTGGCCAGGAAACTACAGCAATAAAAGCCATTATATATTTAAAATCTAGCAATGAACTCTGGTCTCAAAACAATAGAAGGACTTCCTCAGTCCAGACACTATGTCTCTGAGCTTTGAGATCAAACAGTCATACAATGCTTGACTTATCAGCTTTCTTCCAGTAGAGTGCGCTGTGGTTACATTTTTGAAGTTCAACATTTAACAGTTTTCTTACATTTAAGAGGACAAGCCTGTGGATTATATTCATATTTACAATGACATAAAGTTATCTACAAAATTATATCTAGTTAGGCTGGCAGACTTCACATATGTTCAAACAAAGTAAGCAATCATAAGGACCATAAGGTGCCAGTCCACCTACACCTTTAACACAGATTTACTTAAAAATTCTTGCCACCCTTTTCAAGTACTTAATAGTGCTCACCTCCCAAACTGAGCAGGGCTGCACATGATACAAGTATTTAATAGTGCTCACCCCCAAAGTGAGCTGGGCTGCACATGATACAAGCACTTCATAGTGCTCACATCCCAAACTGAGCAGGGCTGCACATGATACAAGCACTTCATAGTGCTCATCCCCAAACGGAGCAGGGCTGCACATGATACAAGCACGTAATAGTGCTCACATCCCAAACTGAGCCGGGCTACACTTGATACAAGCACTTAATAGTGCTCACCCCCCAAACTGAGCAGGGCTGCACATGATACAAGCAATTAATAGTGCCCACCTCCCAAACTGAGTAGGGCTGCACATGATACAAGCACGTAATAGTGCTCACCCTACAAACTGAGCAGGGCTGCACATGATACAAGCACATAATAGTGCTCATCTCCCAAAGTGAGCAGGGCTGCACATGATACAAGCATGTAATAGAGCTCACCTCCCAAACTGAGCAGGGCTGCACATGATACAAGCACGTAATAGTGCTCACCCCCAAAACTGAGCAGGGCGGCACATGATACAAGTACGTAATAGTGCTCACCCCCCAAACTGAGCAGAGCTGCACATGATAACTCTCATGCAACTTTATGTCTACCCCTCCAGTTATTAAGACTAGCTTTAAAGGTAACCAAAGTAGTACTTTGTTTTGCCTTTACTGGTAATGTAATCCATAAACTGGAAATACATTGAGTTAGAAACCTATCCCTCCACACAGTCCTGTTTATTTGTTGGTGTAGATTTGGGCCCCTAGTGCATCTGTTTGTAAAGCCATTGGTTTTCTGAAGAAATATGAAGACAAATAAAGCTGGGTCTTTCACAGCTCAAAAAGTGAGACACACTTCACTTCAGAGCAGCTACTAGGCTTCTGAGTATGACAAGGAGTGAGCTAAACTATCAGGATAGCTGAAGGATTTAAGGCCTTTAATTTTCTTGATAAGAAATCTTTGGAGATTTTCCAACTGAGTGATATGCTTGCATTTATACATACCAAAAAGAACAGTGTATTCAGTGATGGGTCTGATAAAGGAAGATTACAGTGGTAGGATGATATCTTTGTATCTTCAAGCTATTCCTTTGAAAATTAAGTGCACAAAATAGGATTCCTGACTATGTAGAAACATGACCAAATGAGACAGCTTTAGAGGAAGAAAAATCTGATCTGAACTTGTCCAAAATTTTAATCATAATTATAAGACTGTGGTGACCCCTAACCAGGAAAAAGCCGAAAGGCATAACAACATATATGTATGTATATATATATATATATATATATATATATATATATACATATATATATATATATATATATATATATATATATATATATGTATCTCTCTCTCTCTCTATCTATATATATATATATATATATATATATATATATATACATACATATATATATATATATATATATATATATATATATATATATGTGCATATATATATATATATATATATATATATATATATATATATATATATATATATATATATATATATGTGCATATATATATATATATATATATATATATATATATATATATATATATATATATATATATATATATATATGTGTATATGTGTATATATATATATGGTTCCCCTTCACAAGATCGAGTTACTGAAAGCTCGAAATTCATAAGCTCGCGCCCAGAATCTCAAATTTTCAGTAAATCAAAAGTGTGAAGGGAAGAGAAGAGGGGAAAAAACAAGTTTACTTACATGTTTGCAGGGAGCTGAGTCCCCCTGCACACTCCCTGCTTAAATATACCCGCTTCGTGACTGCACTATAGCAGAAGAATGGAAATTCTCCCGTTGTGCTCTTCTGCATACAGCGCGGAATGGGAGATTTCCCTCATCCCCATTGTAGTGCAATCTCGGAGTTGGTATATTTATGAAAGGTGGGTTGTGGGAGGTGCAGGGGGACTTTCCCTGATGCTAAAACCTTAGGAAAATGTTTTGCAGTTTGTTGTTGTTCCCCTGCAGAATTTTGAGTTACTGAAAACTCGAGATTCTGGCTTTGAGCTTATGAATTTTGAGATTTCAGTAATTTGGTCTTCTGAAGGGGAAATATATATATATATATATATATATATATATATATATATATATATATATATATATATATATATATATATATATATATATATATATATATATATATATATATATATATATATATATATATATATATATATATATATATATATATATATATACATTTATATATATGTGTGTGTATATATCTATATATATATATATATATATATATATATATATATATATATATATATATATATATATATATATATATATATATATATATATATATATATATATATATATATATATATGTATATGTATATGGCAAAGAATTATTGATTCTACAGAAGACCTTTACTAAAACACTAATAACCCTCATAGCTCATGGAGTAGCGGTAGTTTTTCTGACTGTAGTGTACATGGTCCTGGATTGGAAACTTGCTAGTGTTGATAATTTTTTTGCTAGGCAGAACAGTGGCTGCTGGAGACAAAGGGATTAGAGCAGTTTTAAGCAGTTGTAAGCGGGTTTGTGTGATGCTAAGCAATGCTAAAATCCACTTAGCCCTAAAGGTGCTTAATCATGCTTAGCATCATTAAGCACTGCTTAAACCCATTTAAACATGCTTAATCATGCCTTAATTTAAAAAAAAGAAAAAGGAAAATAAAAAAGGGAGATAGCACAGTTCACATCATATATCTACTGACACTGCCATTTTGAAACAGCTACACTACCCTGGTTAACAATTATCAATTACTACATCACTGAGAAAAATCAAATTGATTTAACACCGCTTTCCCATTTAAAAATAAATGGCCTTCCTTGATACCCGAACCCTAAACTCCTACACAGAAATATGGAGGTCTAACCACTATGCTGTTTTTCTGTTGAAGGTTTGGCCTATAATTTTGCATTCAGCTCTTACAACCTGGGGTGTAAACACTCTCAGCTACATTTAAACACCACTCATATGTGAAAGATTTTTTATAAACACTTTAATGAGATATATCCACAATACTAATATCAACATTTGGTAATGCACAACCTGTCAATCTATTAACTTTCTACATTTGTCAGGGCGATATTTCACAGGTTGTGCATTAGCATGTATTTTCTGAATGGTATGAAATCTGATACTCAAATGTCTGTTATTATTTCTACATGCAAAAATAAAACATAATTTGTATGAGGGACAGAACAAAAATATGAGGCTAAAAGCTGGGCAATCTGCGAGGATCTGTGCAGTTGGGAGGTATGGGGCTGATCACATATGTGAGCCAGCACTCTGGACATTCAGGGAAGATCTGTGCATTTGCAAGGTATGCCTGCTAAATATGTGAGCCAGCACTCTAGACATTCAGGAAAGATCTGTGCATTTTGCAAGGTATGCCTACCAAGTATGTGAGCCAGCACTCTGGACATACAATGGAGATCTGTGCATTTGTGAGGTATGTCTGGCAAATATGTCAGCCAGCACTCTGGACATTCAGGGAAGATCTATGCATTTGCAAGGTATGCCTGCCAAATATGTGAACCAGCACTCTGGACATTCTGTGTAGATCTGTGCAGTTGTGAGGTAAAGTGCTGTACAGCACTTTGAGAATGCAAGGGGTATGTGACAGAACCTGTCACACACTCCATGCATTTATTTCCTGATCCCCTACTTATTTCAATGTCTGTGGACACTGAAAGAGATATTTGTTTCTGCTTTCAGTGTCTGCAGACACTGAAATGCATTTAAAAAGTGCCGTACGGCACTTTCTGAGTGCAGGGGACGTGTTTATAGTCCATGCACTACTTAAACACACCCCCTGCAGTTGTTCTCTGTTCATGTCCGTTCAGCCTTAACAGCAGCGTGCCTTCATGAATATGCAAGGTGCTCTGCTGTGGCTACACGGACGTGAACCACTTTGTGCAGGAATAGCAGTATTCCTGCACGGAGGTTATTAAATCCAGGGGATCATCTATTTTCAACTCCACTCAGGAAGAACTGCCTCAGGCTCTTTAAAGTAGAAGGAAATTGACTACCAGTAAAGTTATTGCCTTAGATTGTACAACATGGACTGCATTCTTGAAACAAAGCTCAAAAAATGTCCTCAATGACCCTATGAAATTATATAGTATTTGTTTGGGCTTCCATTCAGTATATCGTTTTAACTACTGATATTTATAAATTCAGATAAGCTGATAGTGAGATTTTTTTATGCCATATGTCTCTTTAAATGTGTTTATTTTGTGCTTTCTTTGTGAAATTTCAAAATTGCTTATATATTTAATTTTACAAAGTAAAATACTGTGCACATCACTGCCAAGCCCTAAACTCTCTCCAGTGGCTTGAACTTCCCCAACAACTCCTGCTATCTCTATTTCAAATGCTACTCTCCAGTTTTTACAAACCTTCATCCTGTCCAGCCCTCTCTTCCTTTGTCTCCATCTATTCTCCACCTCGGACTCTCCACACCTCCAATCAGCAACTATTAGATACTTACCAACCCAAGAAAACAGTAGGCAAACTTCTATATAAATACGCTGTTGCCCATACTTGGAACAAACTTCCCCTAGACATATGTTCCATCACTCACCCATCTCACTTTAAAAGTAAACTCAAACTTTATCTACTTACCTCCAAAACTTGCCTTTGTCAACACCCAAACTAATCTTCCCATACCCCATATTCACATCTAGATTTTCCCTCCCCTTTCATTCTACAACCCTAATATGCAGATACCTACTAAATGCAATCAACCAATGCTGATGGATATAATTCTTATGTAAATATGTAAATATATCATTGCTCTATAAAAACATTATGTGCATAATCCTTTGTGCATGCATAATACTTTGTCTGATTATACTTTGTCTGTTTAACTTTGCTGTAAAACAAATTCTATTGCAATACTTTTGACTCAATTATTTTAATTTTAAGTTACTGTTACATTGTTTCTGTATGGAGAGTTTCTCCTCGGGTCTCCACTGAAAATGGGCCACAAGCCCAGCTGGACCAACCCGGTTAACAAATGTGAATAAGTAGAAATAAATAAATAAAATGCTACATTTATTTTAAGTAAAGAACCATTTTATTCAACGTTAACTGTTTGTGGTTTGCAGTACATCTATTAGTAACATAATGATATGTATATTCTAAGGGTGTATTAATAATTATTTGCTTCAGTCATTTGAAGAGTTGCTGCTCATGTTATTAATACTATGCAAATATTTAATTTTAGCTTATTTTGAGGGTAAGCACAACTGAGTTCTTGATTTTCTATAGTGGTTTAGCTAGTGTCAGCTTTACTGTAAATAATGAAGTGAAGGGGTGTTGGTACTGGAAGATATCATCAACCCTTTCTGCAACATGTCGTGTTTATTTTTGTACAAAATAATCTCTGTCATGTTTCAATTATTGCTGGAAAGCTTGCATTGGAAGGTGTTGAACTGAGGTTTGTGCCATCCTGGGGTGTCAGTGGTTTTAAATGTGATATATAAGTGTACTATGTAAAGCCTACCTGAAATGTGGCAGGTGTTGGCTATTATTACATGGGCAACAGTATGAGTTTACTGTATGCATTAGGACCATTTCCCCTCACATGATATTTGATGGTCAGAGGTGTAGATTGTTACATGGAAGCCATCGACTAACACAAAAATTTATAGGCTCTTACGTAGTTACTAGGCTATTGATCAGTGAGGATCTTAAGAACCCTAGCTCTATATGTCCATGGTAGTTTTATGGCTCATGTTTTGTTTTGAATGAATAGTCCAGAGGTTGGCAGAACAAGGGTATTTTGGGACATTTACTTGTTACCTTTTTCCTTGAGAGACATGGGTGTTAAACCAGAGGTGAAATTGTGGAGAGTGGAAGACAGTACCAATGAAGTGGTATTCTATGTGATACATACATATCTCTGCAAAATATCCAATTAATGTCATAAAAGAGGGTGACATCCCTTGAGTGGGTGTTCATGCTACCATGGACTTGGAAAAATGTAGGTCATAAAGGAAAGGGTCTGTTAAGGCTCAATATGCAAGGCAGAGTTCGCCTCTTAGCAGTCTATATAATACTAAGAAGACTGACAAAACATTGAGACTGTCTGCATAGTTTTTGTGGTATAGGCCTTTGAATTTTTCAGTGAGAAAGCATTGCAGTCTTTCCAGTTATGACAAGTGTTTAGACATGTACATAGCAAAAGGGCCATTTTATCTAATGATCAGCCTAATGAAAACCGAGTACAAAAGAAAATTTGCATCCTTTGACCAAGATGGCATAGACTTAGATATAAGCTATGTGATGCAAAATGACTTACTTACAATAGTGGATATGTGGTGATTGATGGACAGTTAATTCTCTATATAGGTTCCCTCATCCCTGACTAGAGGATCAGCTTTCGGGGGGGGGGGTTGTCGATGTGACTACTACAAGGGAAGTCATACTTACTGAAGCATACTATTATACATTACTGGGGATTTTGTTTTAGTCCATGGTTTTGACACCAGCTGTTTATTTTGGAAAGACATTCTTGGAGGATCTTGGTGTCCTCTGAGGAGTTAGTGATGACATCAAATTTACAGTTATCTGAAGACTTAGTCAGCCATAAAACCTTAACATTTGACTGCCAAGAAGTAAATGCTAAAGAGGCGTGGCCCAAGGACAGAAACACTCATAGCAAGTCTTCAAGAGGAGGTAGAGCTGCCCACCCTAATTTTCTGGGTTCTGTTTGTGAGCCAATTTAGTGTTAAATGACTTACACAGGGATTGACATTTAGCTGGGAGAATTTATCTATGATATGAGTGTGGGATGGTGCAAAACACTTCTGTGAGGTTTAGATATATGGTTGTACCAGTTTTCCCTCATCCATTGCTTCACTAACCTTC
Source organism: Protopterus annectens (assembly GCF_019279795.1). Classification (NCBI taxonomy): domain Eukaryota; kingdom Metazoa; phylum Chordata; order Ceratodontiformes; family Protopteridae; genus Protopterus; species Protopterus annectens. The sequence goes on from NC_056737.1 coordinate 1,092,209,576, forward strand.
TCAAAGAAGTCAACCAAGTAGGCAGGATCTGCCCTTGATGAATCTGAACTGGTTTGGGTCAAGAGTTTGTAGGATCTTATGTCCTTATTTATTAATTCCATAACAATCCTTTCCATAGCTAAAACAAAAGCAAACCATTATCATAAGGCAGAAAACAAGAGAGAAAACAGCTAAGACAGATATAGCCATTTAAAATGAATGTAAAACAGATAAAAAGTCATAAGAATTTCCATATCCATAGGTGTATTGGTGTATAATAACCTGGGTCACTTGGCATCCTACTTTTATGCAAAGGGATTACTGCTGCTATCCTCCATTCATCTGGCATGATACTAAAAATCCACTGGAGAGGGTCTGAGAAGTCCTCTTCCAGGCTGGAGAGAAGGAAACCTGGTATATTATTTTGTCCCACAGAAGTAGTGTTCTTAGCCTTGAATAGTGACTCGAACACTCATTCTTGTGAGATTTAAGGGGGGTCTGGATAACAGTATGTGGTCTGAGAATTTAGGAAGTGGTACAGTTTGAGTTAAACTTCTCTCCCGCTAGATTAGCTATGTACTATGTGTCTAAATATGGCATATTATTTATTATTAGCTCTGTACAGTGCTAGCAATTGTTTCTGACATTTTAACATAGGCTTTGTGGCTATCCTTCACCTGTGACTACATTAACCTCATATTTGACTTTATTTGATTGATCAGAGAACCCTGTTAATTTAGCAAGAACATCTTTGGCATCATGACAGTTAAAGTTATTTTTGCAAGCAATGAGAACGTTTTATAGTGCCTGTTTATATTAGAGCTTTTTTGGTGTTGTATTTACTTAAAAGGGGGACAACTGCATCTATGCAGCTATTTACATTTGCACAGAATTTGGTGGTAAAGGATTGTGCATAAGAAGTGGGGTTGTCAGGTTGAAAGGAGATTTTGAATTTAACCAGGTCATCACTTGTTTTTTGTAACTTAACCTTAGCATAATCTCCAAATACTGAGGTATTGAAGGAAGCTTCTGGCTTCAGTCTTGTCATGAATGTGACTGATATGTGAGCCAATTTACCTAGGGAGGAAGTTACAGTTGTTGGGGAGCAAATCTAACTGATACTGGTAAGGACCAAGTCTAGGATTTTATCTCCCCATTTGAGGTGTGGTAACTGATCTGGAGAGTTTATATTGATGAAGTTCAGAAATTTCTGTGCATACATGTCTGAGGATGTGCAAGTCTTCCATATGATGGAGGGGTAGTGAAATTCACCTTGGAGAATGGTGTTTGACTTAATGCACAGGGACTCCATGTTATTTAAGAAGCAGGAATGGGCTGAGGGGGACATAGAGGGGTGTTATAGTTAGCTATGATATGATACAAGTTTTTGTTGATAGTAAGATAGATGTTGAAGAGTTTCCAGTTATTATCTTGTCTAGCAAGCATGAAGGCGATTTTTTTAAGAATATGTAGACACTACCACCATTAGGCCCATCATCTATTATGGTGGGCCTGAATGTGTGGTAGGCATTGAAACCCTGCATTGATGAAATGCTTTCATTGATCTTGAAACAAGACTCCGTAATGATGTGTATATCAACATGATCCAGGGTAAGGAATGCCTGTAGTGAGTGGTGTTTTTTGTTAAAGCTCCTAGCACTGAAAACCGATACCTTTATCTTTCCAGATTCTGTTTTGCTATGTCAGACACTTTCAGAGACTGGCATTCCTTATAAAAGTAAATCTGGGGGTGTTCAAGTATTTAGCCAATATACAAAAATCTTGGAGAGATAGGTGCAGGCCATCCCTAGCAAAGAAGTTAGGACTGTCTACCATCTTCTCCTAGATTGATATATGTTGTACACCCTCTGAATGACACCAAAAGCTGAGGCAATATTTGAAGTTAGTAACGTTTGTGTGCATTGCAGAATCATTCTTGGTGATGGTAGAATGTGACTCAAGGCTACGTTTGTGCCTACCTCGGACACATATGCTGAAAACTCCCTCATATCTCTCTTCAAATAGTCCAGGGAGTTACATCTCAAATTATTTACACCCATGTGCACTATGACTGTGTCATAGGGCTACTTAGGTTCATAGGTTCATAGGTTCATACTAGGCTATCTGCCCTGGGACAATTATAAGCCTAGCCCGATTCTGTATGCCTTACGCCACCCCTTGATTTGAGTATACTGTGCCCTTTTTAAGGTTTAGTTTATTGTGCCTCTGTCTAATAGTGACACGGGAGTAATCCATGGGACAAACCTATGATCCTCCATCCATCTATCAAGTTTGATAGGTGCTCTGCCTCACATGAACTGGAATTCTATTCCAGAGTGAAGGGAGCCTCTGGGTTATGAACCTGTCCCTCCAGCAAGTTCTATTTATTTCTGTGCTGAGGTTCAAGTCCCTCAAGCGTGTGGCTCTAAGGGATTTAGATTTACTGAGGTGGAGCATGTCCATTAATTCTGGATTTGACATAGCTTTGTATGTCAGGCATAGATCGCCTCGAAGTAGGCGGTATGCAACTGAGTAGAGCTGGAGTTTTTTTAACCGAGCAGCATATGGCATCTGTTTGAGACCCTTGATCCTCTTGGTGAGATACTTTTGGGGTCTTTCTAATTGCTGCAGGTGTCGGGTAAGGTACATCCCAAAAGGGGCATTGTATTCTATGATGGGCCTGATGAGGGATGAATAAAGGGGCACGATTACCTCTCTTGATCTAGATGTGAAACCCTTCTTGATGAGGTGGGCTATGTAGAAGGTCTTTCTAACCACTTTGGCAATGTGGTTTTCAAAGGAGAGATTGCTATCAACTTGGGTCCCCAGGTCCCTAATAACTTTCTCTGTACTTAATGGGTTTCCACCTATGTGGTAATTTGTGGGCACATTGTTTTTGCCAAAGGGTATGACTATACATTTTTTGGCATTTAGCTTTAAACCATGGCACTGGTCTGTGAGACCTTTTTGAAGGATGTTTGTGTCAGCTGGAGAGTCGATTATGGCACCCAGTTTGCAGTCATCTGCGAACTTGGTGAGCCATAGTCCTCCCATGTTTGCCTGTACCTCGGAAAAGTATATACCGAACAAGAGTGGTCCCAGGACAGAACCCTGTGGGATGCCACTTATGACCGGTTTCGAGTCTGACATGGCTCCAGCAACTCTCACTCTGTGGGTTCTGTCTTTGAGCCAGTTTGTGACCCATCTTGTGACATAGGGGTTTATATTTAAGCTGGATAGCTTATCTATGATGCCCGAGTGGGGTATTGTGTCAAATGCCTTTGCAAGGTCCAGATAGGCTGTGTGGACTACCTTCCCTTCATCTATGGCTTTGGTGACTATTTCAAAGAAGTTAACCAGGTTCAAAAGGCAGGATCTGCCCTTGACAAAGCCGAACTGGGTGGGATCTAGTGTCTGTAGGTCCCCAATGTCTTTATTTATGAGCTCCATGATGATCCTCCCCATAGCCTTGCAGACTAAGCTAGTCAGGCTTATGGGGCGATAGTTTCCAGGGTCCATAGAGGCTCCACCTTTGCGGAGTGGGACCACTGTTGCTGTACACCATTCTGTGGGCACATATCCTGTAGTGAGGCTGAGATTGTATAGCTGTTTTATTTGAGGGATTAGTTCCTCTTGGAGTTTATGTAGGACGCAACCTGGGATGCCATCTGGTCCCATGGAAGCAGTGTTTTTTGCTTTGGAGAGGGCGGCCTTCACCTGAGCATCAGAGATGTTTGGGAGGCAGCCCTCTGCCGGGATAGATACTTGCTCTTTTGGGGGGAGGGGGTGGAGAAGTTTGCACTGAACCTGTCTGCCAGGATATTGGCGATGTCTGTGGGTTCAGTGTATTTTTTGTTGTTTAGAATCAACTCAGAACAAGTCTGGGAGTTGCATCTCAGGCTCCTAACATAACTGAAAAAAGCCTTATGATTGTCTTTGGTGTCCTGTGCAATTTTTCTCTCAAAGCTGGCCTTGGAGGATTTTATGAGGGATCGTAATTTTTTGCTAGTACTGATCAGAGATGCCTTCCCTATTAGGGATTTTGCTCTATCATGTAGTAGCTTCCTCCTTCTGTTGTACAGTTTATTTATGGCAGGGGTCCACCAGACTGGACGCCTGCCTTTGGATGATTGGATCTTGGTTTTGTTTGGGATAGCATGATCCATGCATTACTGGAGATGTCCATAGAATGCATTTATATAGGATTCTGCAGTTTGGGCCGTAGTTTCCACTGGCCCTGGGGCCTTGAAGGATTCCACTTTGGTTTTGAGAAGTGAGAAGTTCGCTTTTGAGAAGTTTTTCACTGTGGTTTTCTGGGCTGGGTGTGGGGACGGGATGTGGACATCCAGTGAAATTAATTTATGGTCTGATCTTACCAATGAGGGATATACTTCTGGTGTGGAGCATAGAGTCCCCATGTTGGTAATGATCAGGTCTAGTATGTTGTCCCCTCTTGTGGGAGTGGTGACTAGTTGTTCCATAGCATTTGAGTTTATAATTTCCAGGAACCTTTGGGCTGAGGTGCTGGGGTTTGAGTAGTGCTCCCAGTCAATGTTTGGGTAGTTGAAGTCGCCCAGTATAATGGTGTTCGGAGAGATCTTCATGTTCTCCAATGTTTTCAGGAAAGCCGAGTGGGATTCCTGACTTTGAGAGGGTGGTCTGTAGGATGCTATAAACCGAAAAGCAGTCTTGCCCACTGTTAGTTGCACATGGATGGTCTCCGATATTTCGTGCAATGCCACTAACCAGGAGGTGTGGATATCCTTGATAAATATGGAAACTCCCCCTCCTTTTGTGGTTCGGTCCGGGTTTTGGGGCCGAAAAGCATGATATGAGGTATAGCCTGGTAGTGCTGGGGTGCTCTCTGGAGCCTTGAACCAGGTTTCTGTCACTGTGCAGATATCGATGTTCTCCATACTGAGGAGAGCTTCGAGTGCGTGCATCTTGAGGTTAAGACTTCTGGCGTTAAGCAGCATTACCCTTAGTTTCTTGTTCCTTGTGCTGTCTATGGGGGTGGGTTTGACTTTTGAGCCTTGCCTAAAAAAGGCACTATGGGGGTGGCAAGAGCCTTTGCCAATATCCGAAAGCCCAGTGGTGACAGGTGCAAGCTGTCCCTAGCGAAGCAACGTGGCTTGTTGAGCATGTCATCCCAGGCTGACAGACACTGGATCCCCTTTGAATGACACCCAAATTCTAGCCAATTGTAGTGTAAGGACTTGATTACCTGCATGATGTGATGAATCCTGACACCTGATAGGGACCTGACTGTGACCCTCTCCTTACACTCTCCAGATCAGTGGCACATTGATATGTGTCTCTACATGGTCACCTATTACAAGGATATTGGCTTGTGTAGAGATTTGCCTTATAAGCTTTTAACTTGATACAATATGTCTTTTGGATGCAAGCTTTATGGCATGTGCCAGTTGTGTTATGTGTTTGCAATGTTGCTGAGGGTACTGGTTTCTTTGCTTATATTTAAGAGGCCTTTGTGGTTTAGGTAGGGTACTCTTATGAACAACAGTGTAGTTCTATGTGTTTGGTCTAAGCTGTGTGTGCTTGATTTAGTATTTGATTGTGTGACACAGACAACCTGATTGTTATTTGTAGTGGCTATGTTGGACAGCTTTGTCTCCATTAACATTACATAACTATATCTCACACATACTGTAACAACTTAAGTAAAATAATGCACATTTCAATACAGAAATGGCTGGAGAGTACAGATTTATGGTTCTACTTTCTTATGTAAAATAATGTGAGGGAAAAAGTATTTAAATAGCTAAAAGGAGTGACTTCGCAAAATGATTGTTTTGTAGTTAATAGCAACAACTAATGAAAGTGGAGAGGGAACCTTTATGGTCAAACTGACTGGAATTCATGCAATTCATTTTGCTTCTCTATTTCTTTCACAAAAGTGTAAGTAGAATTTAATTAACAAAAAACAGATTACTTAAAAAGTAAAAACAGTGCAGCTATTTACTAGAATTGTATAAAGGTTTAGATGCTTACAACTGTTTATCCAGATGCTGTAGGGTCAGGAACAATAAAATACTAATTTAAAAAGCCTAAATGCGATAAAAACTGCTAAAGCAGATGCAAGCTATTAACCTAAGGCAGAAAACAAGAAGGAAAACAGCTAAGACAAATATGGATTGTTAAAATATATTCAAAAACAGATAAAAAATAACAAACAATAAGAATTTCTAGCTACTTTGGTCTCTTTAAATGTCAGTTACATAGTGGCACTGGCAGGAACTGAGATTATATACCTGTTTTGTCACAATGTGCAGGAATTCTACACTGTTTTTCATAAGGATTGAGTCACCCTTTGCATAAGTCCATCTTTTATATCTAAGGCTATGTTGGATATTGTTTTGAACCACAAAGTTCTGCATACTAACACGGGAGGCAATTGTTTGGTCTAATTTTCAAACAAAAACTAAAATCACATTATCATGTTTTCATCTGTTCTGCAGCTACAGTGGTTTATATTCCTGTGTGAAAACAAACATTTTCAATTAGATAGATGTGTGTATTGGTTTCAAAATATGATTCCAAAGGCTCACTTCTTGAAGAAGTCATTAGAGTAAATATTTCACATTAGATGTGATGGCTTCCACCACCTTTTTCCAGAGGAACTAATTCCGTGGCCATTTTGAGACAGTTTGTTTTACATCTATATTTTTACTACAAATTACAAGTTTGACACAGTCTCCAAAAACAGAGGTGATTTCTCTACAGGAGTCTTCTAATATATGCGGACTGACCCCTTGTCTCAGAACGGATAAATGAACATTTCTATGAGATTAATAAGCAAAAAGAAATAAAAGCTTTATACAAACACACTTTAACTTGCAAGCAAGTCAAGTTCAAGTTTTGGGTGTTGGAAAAAGTATGCCCTCTAGAAAGGGGTGGGGACTGGAAGGCTTCTCTTGAGTATAAAGAACCAATTTGGCAGCTGAATTTAGATGCTGTTACTCTACCAGGTTTAAAAAAATACATTTCACAAGTTCCTGCTCTCAGAAGGAGGGCTTTGTTATTGTGACATGGTTAATTCAATGCAATTTTATTTTATTTTATTTATATGTATACAGTCTTTTATCTGTAAATATCTCAGAATATTTCAGAAACCAGTGTATGTATTTCACACTTGGTGCAGTTTTTCAGACTATGCCTTTAAATGTGAATGAAGTGATTACTGAATGATTTTGTCAATTAAACTATTAGAGAGTACAAAAGTGTAGAGCAGTCAAGCAGTAGTTATTCTGAAGAAGTTCCCTTTTGAGGAATGAAAGCCCTTAATCTGTGTTTTGGAACCTGTGACTTTGGTTTTTGTACTGGAATAAACTACTTTGTTTTTATCCAGAAGACTTCAGTGTGTTAACTGGTGAATTATCTGGTGAACTGTCTGCCTTTATTGGACCCAGCGAGTGTCACTGAGAGGGTTGCTGTGTTTCTTACCTTGTCTCATATTCTAGATTTATAGTGTATTCTACCAGTCTATCTTTGTAAAGGAATGGTGGATAACTGAAGTAGCCCTGTTTCTACATGGGTGTCTTACTCATCATAACACTACATATCTGAAATGCTCCTTTGTTGGTGCCTTCCTCTTCATCTTCCTACAGCTTGCTCATCTTACAGGACATTTTTTTTTATGTCATTACTCCTAATGCAGTGCTGATATACTGAAATAATAAAGATAAAGATGAACCATGAATTTATGTCTGTGTCCCCTCACCAAAATAGAATGGCACTTGTCCTTTAAGCACAAAATACTCATATAGTGGCAGGATTACAATGTGTGATGGCTGAGCTGCACTAGTAATGTTTATAACTTTACAGCCTTGCCAGTGTTCCCAACTTGGAAGATATGTTAGATTAGTATTTAGTGTGGAACTGGTATTAATACCAATATGACAAACTATTATGGCAGTACTATGTCACCGCATATGACTTGCACCCTTAAAGGGTTCGGTCATACTAGGGGTATAAGGAAGCCTGCATCAAACAGCATGAGAGTATACTGACTTCCAGAGAGGGACAAATTGCCTATGCACTTCAGCACTGGGGACTGCCTGGCACTGATTTATTGTAACGTCATCACATACAAATTACTTATGAGTTTTTGATGAATCTTTATTTTCTGGAGCCTTTAAGGTTTCAGATTTAAGGCTAGCATGTGGTTGCTGTAGCTGTGATTGATTTGCATACACTGTGAATGCAACCAGTCAGAACTCAGTAGTTGTCTGCCGTTACTCAATACTGCTAATATAAATTATGCTATGGTGTTCTTTTGCCCTCTGAGGACTGAATACCCATCCAACACTATAAGGAGAGGGGCAACTTCAATCAGACCTGAATGTCAGACACAAATTTTAAGCATGCAGAGAATTGAATAATACACAGCGGGCACTGAGGGTTCAATTGAATAAGCATGTTTCTCTCTTCATTGTCAAAGAATAAACAATAAAAGAAAGCATTTCACAGCAGGAAAACACCATGCTAATAGAACTGCCTAACAAATAGAGCTTGAGATAAACAGAACCATGTCTTATTCTCTGCATTTAGTACCATAGAGGAACGCTTTAAAATTATTTAATGGTTTTAGCAGACAAAGCCATTGTCAGTCTTGTATCTGTCAACCTTCAGCATACCTGGATCTCTGCCATTTATTACTTGAATTGTTCTTATTGAAAGAAAAGCAGCTAGAAAAGATGGTTTCCACTCAAGTTAATTACAAAAGGCCTTGAGGGCCACCTGGAATCATAAAACAAAGTATGTTCAGTTTCAAAGCTTTGAAAATCAAACATAGCTGCCAAGAATTAAGAACTGTGATGAAATATAATATGTGGCTTAAGGTAACAAGCTGCAGAATAGTTTAATGGTGCAAATCTGGGTTGATATCCACACATTTTACTCCTGCAGGTTATAAAACTATGTGGATCTGAGAAACAGCCCTATACCTCCACTGATTTCTTTAATAAAGAAAAACAATAAGCATGCGTATGAGGTCACAGATACACAGACACAAAGGGACATGCAAACAGTTGTGTGCAAGCACATGCTTGTACATGTACACAAATACATGTGAACGTGCATTCATAAGCACATATGAAGACATGTTCACAAACACACACACACAAACACACACATAAAATTATCCAGTGCTGATAGTGAAAAATGCAGGAGATGTACAAGACAAATCTGTATTCCTCCTATGTTAATGCATTTCCTTCAATGCATTGTGATAACATTTTCTATTATGCTTTTTGTTTAAACAATGTATAAGACAAATACTTATTGCTCCAGTGTTAATATGCCTAAATTCTTATTGTTATTTTATTGGAGCTTTTCTGCTTGGGTCTCAGCTCAAAAGGGGCATCTGCCCAGTCAGACTAACACAGTTACCAAATGGCAAATAAATAAATAAAATGTTAATGTACTGAGGCATGTCACTTCATGACTAGTATAGGTTTCTGTAGTTCCTAGTTTAGCTATGAATGACAAAGGAAGATAAAACAATTCTTCTGTATCCATAGTTTACATGCTGCTTTTACTTTTGAATTTTAAAATAATCTGATGTATATATATGTTTGCTTTATAATATTTCTGTTATATATTAATGTTTTGTTGCTAAAATTTTCAATAAAAACAATTGAGAACTAATAATCCGATATGAATGAGACATCATTAAAAATAGCATTTTAATGGCTTAGACCATGATTTGAAGACCAGCTGGGAAATTCCCTGGATCTGGTAGCCTAGTGGCCCCAGATTTACAATATAAACTTGTTTATTCCTATGGTGTCTTTTCTAGATACTTCCATTTAACACTCATTGCTCCTTATGGTGTCCTGACAGTTTTGGGCGCTGTCTTCTTTAACTATGAATTAATGATAAATGGTATAAGAAAGGCCAAAGTTCCAGAAACAAAATGACACCAAAACTGTTAATATTGGATGTTACATAGTTTTTGTCACTTGTTATTTATATTTTCATATTTACATTTCTATTTTTATTTGTATTTTTATAACCAAGAGAGATGTCTTATTGTGAGGTATGGTGTAAAACATCATTATGGGAGACATAAAAATGTCACTGTCAATCTATAGTGCATTATAGTGAATGCATCAGTAATTGTTTGCTAGTAATTATGAAAATATGCAATATTTCCCTATGTACATTAATATTTCCAATACTTACAAACTAGTGCATGGCATTAGATGAGTCATTATGGTGTTGAAGAAAACTGTAATTGCATTTGCACTGTAAACTGAACATCCTGAGAAATATTTTGAGTTATTATTTTGTTAAACAAGTAAGAGACAGATATGTGACTCAGATGATCCCCATGCTCTGGAACAGGTTCCCCATCCATGTGAAGCAGTGACCATCCCTAACCCTATTTAACCATAACCTTGACTAATAGATGGGAAATCAGAAATTCACCCCATTTCTGGGCCTCATGTCTCTGACAGGTAAAGGCAGACAGTAATGCCCAAACTAACATACCTCCCACATAACTGTACCCCCACCTAATAAACGCCCATGATACATAGGGACACAATTAACTTAGATTGCATAGCTAGGCTTATAAAGGTCATGTTGGTAGTTAGCTTAGTATATAACTATAAACCTATGAACCTATAATAATATCATTTTATATATTTATCAACATTTCAGTAAAAAAAATCCCTCAGAATGGAATGTCTTGCTGTCATGTAAAGCTCAAGTATGGCTGAACAAAAATGCAATGTCAGTATGTTTTTTGGAGATTTGAACAGTCATTTTTGAATCATTACAGAAAATATAATTCTAGGTTCATGTCCATCACAATGCATTATATTATGGCTGTAAAAACTGGGGGTGCAGTGGCTAAACATTGCTGTTTGTAACTGTTTAATAGCATTTACTGTTAAAAAAGCATTTGCATTTGTTTGGCTTATGTTTTATCATGATTCTTTTTCAGGAAACGCTGTGGAAAGTAGGGATATATATAGATTGCAAGTAATGTGACATTTCACATCCAGAGGTGTTAATGAGTTAATAGAATGGAGTGCAAGCTTAAACATGGATTTTTTTCCTTAATGCCAGTTTGTATGGTCAAGTATGACATACAGTCTTGACTTATTTCTGAAATAGAACTAAATAAATAAATAAGTAATATTAGCTCTTGACAGAGCCAAATGTAGCACTAGGTAACCTAGGCACCACGTAGGGCCCTTTATTGGGTGGTGGGCCCAGCTTTGCTATAAAGATAAAAAAAACTGCCTTTCATAAACACAAAACAGCCTGGAAATATTAGTATGAGGACAATGTCATCAATAGAAATCTTGCAGCATGTCTTGACATCTGAAGTGGAGATTTGAGTATTAGCTGCAGATTTACAATAGAGCATATAAGTAGAGACACACAGCAGCACCTCACCTCTCAAGTTCGGTAGCAGAGAAATTTAAACCAACAGATTGAATTGCTATACCATTCCAGTATAACGATTTGGTGTTTGTGTGTGTGTGTGTGTGTGTGTGTGTGTGTGTGTGTGTGTGTGTGTGTGTGTGTGTGTGTGTGTGTGTGTGTGTGTGTGTGTGTGTGTGTGTGTGTGTGTGTGTGTGTGTGTGTGTGTGTGTGTGTGTGCGTGTGTGTGCGTGTGTGTGTGTGTGTGTGTGTGTGTGTGTGTAAGGGAGAGATACCTACTAACTATGAACCTACTGTCATTGTTTGCCAGCCATTCTCACCAGCACACCATTTTTTTAATGTTGCAAAGGCAATTTATTCTTCAAAGGTGGCAGGCACTAAATTTATAGGTGCAGCACTGAAATACAAAGTTGTTTGCCAGCAGCTACCTCTGCATTGGTAATAGTTCTTTTTAATGTGGATTTATTCAGATGAATTTTACTTTTACAGAGATTGTGTACATTGACTGATAATCGGTGGATTGTAATGGCAGCAATTTGAGTGGCCTTTTATGGTTGAAATGTTCTGAAATGGATAGTTTTGTTCATTATTGGTTCATATATTCTGTTTCACTGCTTACTGGCAAAAATGTTCTAAACTACAAATTAAAAAAATATGTATACTCAAACAAATGTTGCTGTATTAAATAAGAAATCTAATGTAATACAATCAGGAAATTGAATCAAAGTACACATGCATTTGTGCATGGTACTGAAATGTGTGTAGGGGGCCCATGGTTTGACAACAGTCCAAAGGTACACTTAATACACTAATGGGCAGATTTTAATGAATGTGAGTTTTAATGCAGTTTCAATGAATGTTAGTTTAAAGGGCAGAGAAGATTACTGTTGCTCATTGTGAGACTATATTGTTTTGTTTAGCAAATGGCTATTAGTGGATGTGCTATAAAATTTTAAATAAAAGTTTTAAATTAAATCCAAATATCTGTAATTATTTTAGAAGTAAATAAGAAACTAGTGAATATACTGACATATCTGAACAGTGTCTATGATAACTGGGGAGAGATATACAAGTGATAGGACACTCGAATGGGTGTGCAGGGCTGATCCATTATCATGCTTGGGGCCCTAAAGGACCAACCCGCCCTGGGAACTACCGACCAATAAGCCTGACCAGTCTGATCTGTAAGGCTATGGAACTCATAATTGGAGAGATTGGGAACCTCCAGTCGCTGGACCCCACACAGTTCGGTTTCGTCAAGGGCAGATCATGCCTCCTGAACCTGGTGGATTTCTTTGAGACAGTTACTCAGGCTATAGATAAGGGAAAGGAGGTACACACGGCTTACCTTGACCTTGCTAAAGCATTTGACACCATTCCCCATTCAGGTATTATTGATAAGCTCACCAGCCTGGGCATAAACCCTTACGTCACAAGATGGATCACAAACTGGTTCTCAGACAGATCCCATAAAGTAAGAATAGAGGGATCTGTGTCCAAATCCAGACCAGTAATGAGTGGTGTGCCTCAGGGCTCTGTCCTGGGCCCCCTCCTGTTTGGCATATACTTCTCAGAAGTACAGGCAAGTATGGAAGGGCTGTGGCTGACTAAGTTTGCGGATGACTGCAAACTAGGTGCTATAATAGAGTCTCCGGCCGACATGGAGATCCTCCAGAAGGGCCTAAATGAGACTGATGCATGGTGTCAAAGCCATCATCTCAAGCTAAATGCAAAAAAAATGCATAGTAATCCCCTTTGGAAAAAACAGAGTACCCGCAAACTACAACATAGGAGGTAATCCCCTGAAATCTGAAGAAGAAATAAGGGATCTAGGGACCCAAGTAGATAGTCAGCTTTCCTTTGATAACCATGTTGCCAAAGTGGTTAGAAAATCCTTCTATGTGACCCATCTGATCACAAAAGGGTTTGCATCAAGATCTAAGGATGTAATGGTACTTTTCCCTCATCAGACCCATTATTGAGTACAATGCACCAATTGGAATGTACCTAGCTAGACATCTCCAGCAGCTGGAGAGACCACAGAGGTACCTAACCAAGAGGATTACTGGCCTCAAACTGTTGCCCTATGCAGCACAATTGAAAAAGCTAAGACTGTTCTCTGTTGCATACCGCTTTATCAGAGATGATCTCTGTCTAACGTACAAAGCCATGTCCATCCCAGAATTGTTGAACATGCTCCATCTTAGCAAAACCAAATCTACTCAAGCTACACGCGCTAGGGATATAAACCTCAACACAACAATGAATAGAACATGCTGGAGGGATAGATTCCCTTCGCAGAAACTTCCCTTACTATGGAACAGGGTCCCAATCTACATAAGACAGAGCCCCTCACTATCACTCTTCAAGAGGAACCTTGATGAGTGGATGGGTAACAGAAAGTTCACACCGGGGATCACACCAACAGCACTACTAGATAGGGGCCAAGGGTACTAGCTGCTAGTACAAGGGTCTAGGGAACTACTAAAGGGGCGGTGAATACCGCACAATCTGGCTGGGCTAATATATGCCTTCGGGCAGATAGCCCAGTACCAACCTATGAACCTATGAACCTATGATCTAGCTCTGGTTCTTCAAATTCACTTTTGAGAATTTCAAAGTGTTTTAGTGTGCCAGTCTTTGGTTGATATACCCCTGGTGTTTAGATTTCATATCTTCAACTATAATACATATCCTGCTTTCTTAATACTGCCCTTTCTAGTCATGTGTTTCAACTCATCATCATCCTCAACCCCTTTTTTCCCATTTTCTGTAAAGGGTTAAGATATCATATCAGCTGTTGCCATCTCTCTGTCAGTTCAGTGCTACTCTCCTGCTTCTTCAGGAATCATGCCTGACTGTCACAGGTCTTCTCTACCATAATTTATTCATCTTTTTTGCTAGACACCTTTATTTCATCTTGCCTTCTTCCTGTCTGTCCCAAATATTCTTCAACAAATAGACTTCTCTCTTTCTGCACATATAACAGAACCACTGTAATTTGTTGTCCTTGAAATTTTGTTTGCAACTAGAGCTATTTGGGTTTCTGCTCTGATGTCCTCATTTGTTCATCTGTCCCAAAGAGTACATCCTAACAAGCATCTCAGGTATTTCATCTCCATCACCTCTAAATTACTCATCTGCTCTGCCTTCACTGCCTAGGTCTCTGTACCATACATTAGTACTGGTCACAGCACTGTTTTGTATACCTTACTTATCTTCTTTGGCATTCGTCTGTCACGCACCACCCCTGCTGCACTGTCAGTTGGCTGTAGCCCCTCTGATTTTTGATTTGACTTCATTTACACTGCTCTTCTCCTTAACAAACCCTTCCAAATACTTGAACCTTTTAACCAGTTCCACTATTTTCCTTTCTGTCTCAATATTCAGTTTCTTCTGCTTTTCATTTTCTGCCATTACAACTGTCTTATCAGTACTCGGTTTTATCCTCTGTGTCTGGAGTGTTGCCTTCCATTTCCCTATCATTTGTTGAAGTTCTTTTTCAGAGGCTTCTGTAATGCCACATTATCTGCATCCATCAGCTTTGTTGATCTGTCTCCCTGACCTGTTCACTAATGTAGTCCCTCTCAAATATGAACAACTCTAAGCTGAACCCTGATGCACATGTGCGCGCACACACACACACACACACACACACACACACACACACACACACACACACACACACACACACACACACACACACACACACACACACACTCCTACTGAGAACCAGTCTGTGAGTCCAAACACTGATCATACTTATGTCATTGGTCTTTCTACATAGTCTTTAATAAGTCTACCAATGTTTCTCAGACTTTTCAGACTTTCAAAAGACTGCCCAAATCACCTTTCTTGTGACTTTTCTCCATGTATAAGAATGCCCATTTGGACTCTTTCCTTATCTGTAATTTCTTTTCAACTATCTGTCTTACTACAAACATTGAGTCAGTTGTACATTCTGATATGAATCTGAACTGCTCATCTCCTGCCTTACTTTCTACTACTCTGCTATTCCATTTATCAATCCACCTCTCAAGAACTTCCTTGCAATGTGACAGGAGTCTGATACCTCTGTAGTGCCAACAGTTGTGGATCGCCCCTTTGTTATCGTACACAGGTACTAGTATGCGTGTTCTACAGTCATCTGGGATATGCTTTTCTCTCTATACTGCTATGAGTACCATCAAAAACTATTTCTCCCCTAACTCACCTCTAACATCTTCATCACATCAGTCATGGTCTCTCCTGAGCCTGCTGCTTTCCCCAACTTCATTTCCTTAGTGCTATTCTTACTTCTTCTAGGGTGGGCTCCTCTTCTTCTTCTTTCATCATAGGCTGTCTGGGGCAGTGCAGCTTCTGTGGCATTTCTTCATTTAGAAGTTGCTGGAAGTACTCTTTTTCACCTGCATTTAATGTCCTGTCAGCTGGCGAGGTGGTTGTTGCAGGCATCCCTTATGAAAACTGTCTGATTGCTATTATCTTGTTTACCTTTCTGTCTTTGCCTGTCAGCTTGATAGAGTTTCTTTGTACCATCTGCTGAGTCACTTTCCAAAAGCTGGTAGAGTGCCTCTGATGCCTTGTTCTTTACTGTTGCAACTGCTGTCTTAAATCTTTGCTACCCAATCAGTATTTCATCTTAGTCTGGTATATCTTTCTCACTTTTTCCTTCATTCCTTCTTTCTTTTAATGACTTCCTGCATTCCACCATCAGCTTTCCTTATGTACCTTGTTTCCATACCTGGCTCAGCCGCATAACTGTTCTATAGTCCTCAAACATAGTGTTTTGAGTGCTGACATTGTTCTTTAACTGAACCTATTTCCTCTTCTTACTGAGGTCCTAAAACAATGAGTATTTTATTGAACTCTTGTGTTTTCTCTCCAATCAACTTCCAGGTCTTCAACCTAATCTCTGTTGACCTTAGAGCCTTCTCTGTCCACTGCTTGCAGCTGATTGTGACAACCAATAGTTTATGCTGTGGGCTGACTGTTTCAGTGGGGATGACTTTGCAATCACTGATTCTAATCCATAAATTTCCTCATGAGGAGGAAGTCTATTTGAGTTGCATGATGGTCAGTGTTTTATGTGATGTTGTGAATGCCTCTCTTATTACACCATGTGTTGGCCACTATCAAGGCATTTGCTAGACAGAAGTCTAAAATGGCCAGTCCTTCTTTATTCCTGTTGTCCCACCATGTGGACCCGTAGTCCTCATATACATTCTGTCTGTCCTGATACATGTATTCAGATGCCCCAGTATCAATACCAACTCATGCTGGCCTGCTTTATCTAGTAGTTCCTGCAACTTCTGTCTGAATACAGTCTTCTCCTTGCTCTCACAACCCTATTGTGAGATATAGGCTGAGATTATAAATACACTGGAATCTGATTGCCATGAGTCTGGCAGTAATTCTGATGACATCCCATTATAATAACTGTGAAGTCATTCCTTCTCCACAATTTCTTCACCATTTCTAGTCTCCACCCCACCCGAGTAATGTATTCTGGATCTTAAGCCAAGGCGCTTTGCTACATTGCCCTCCAATCTTGTTTCCCAGTTACAATGGATGTCAAGCTGGGTCTATATTACAAGATCAAAGCTTTAGTTAATTGAATAACTAAAGCTTTATCTTGTAATATTGGAACCATAAAATGTCGAATGGCCGATTCAACTCAGGGAAATGCTTCCATTGGCCTTTATGTGGATTATGCCCTTTTCTCTAATTTGGAGCGATCTCGGAATTGGTATATTTAGTTATGGGAGGTGTGGGGGGCACAGCCCCCCACAATGGGGGGGTGTGGGGGGTGAAGCCCCCTACTTGATTATGGGTCTAAAGGTGTTTTTTTTTTTTTTTGATGCACCCAAGGGAACTGTTTCCCTGGGATGAAACAGCCATTAGACATTTTATGGTTTTGATATTACAAGATCGAGCTTTAGTTATTCGATTAAGTAAAGCTTTGATGTTGTAATATAGACATGTCCAGCTTCCTCCTTACCATCATTTATCCACGTCGAAGTGGCATCCTGCTAGCGAACCTATATTGAGAGCAGCAATCCATAGTTCATTTTTATGGTTCGTTGATTGATTTTACTTCTGCTTTCACTCAATTTCGCTATCCCAGGTAAACCAAACCAGGCAAATGACCCAGGGAGGGTGGGCACACACTGACCAATAGGAACATATAGAATCCTCCTGTTATTATCATGGGTTCCCAGCAGAGGTTGGCATAGACCAGATTCTCATTTCACTTATCATTAGCACTGGATCCTTAGCTCACTTATGACTGGCACTGGATCCTTAACCCACTTAGCAGTGGTACCAGATCCTTAACTCACTTATTACTGGCAAATACCCATTTTGGCAACATTAGTCAACATAACCCGATCACTTAGAGAGACTCTGTACACTGAGTGGGTAGCTCTGATACTGAGTACAGTTTGTGATCTGTGTTCTCCTATCTAGAGAATATTGGGCAGGTGATGCCCAAAGCAGTTGGATGATCTGTACAATTCTTCCTTAGACAGGCACCATATAGAGCTTGTGCTGCTGCCCACAACTCTTTTCTTGGGTGAGTTTGAGGTGGAAACATGCAGCATATTTTTGAGAGGTAGGAAGAACCCCAAAGAGACCCATAGAGAACATGCAAACTTCACAAAGATATTGCTTAAGGTTAGGATAGTATCTTGTACCTTGTGCATGAGAGAGAAATACCTTAACCATTATGCCAGCTATCATGTGTTTTAAATATCTGAATTGAACATCTATCAGTATAAAGTTAAGGAAGTGTGCACTGCACGGGCTTTGAGTTACTAAAGCTGATATCTGACCCAATCAGCAACCATCACATTAACCAGTAAAATATAACCTGGTAAAATTATCAACATCTGTCACCTACAGAAGTCAGTGAAAAAAACAACACAGATAAAACAGTCAAGAGATAATAAAAATAAATGTCAGAAACATGTTTGTAATGGGACAAGCCCATTGCTCATCCTGCAATTTGAGACACTGTGCTTTCACACCCTACTTATTTATAACTCCCAAGTTGCACTACCTTAGAGAAGAGAGAACAATAAAGTTTCTGTGAAAATTTCACTGCCCATAACTCTGCAGCTATGTATCTTCCATGTTTTAATAAGGTAGATAATAATTCTGAATGAATGAACACACTGTATAGACTTCTGCAGCTTTATAGGACTAGGTCTACAACACAGACAGAGGAGAAGAACACAAAGCCCTTCTCTATCTGCAGTTTTACTAGTTTAACAAACTACAAGGATGTTAGCAACTTCATAAGACCAGACCTGTCGTGCCGAAGAATAGCAAGAATGGTGAAGGGGGCAGCACCCCAGGTGCAAGGTGTCAGGGCATGTAATTGGGGAGTCCGTTCCTGCATTGTTTTTCTGTATCGACATTTCTGAATGGTGGGATTTTTGGCTTGCTGCAATTTAAAAATGTAGAAGTAGTTGTTTTTTTATTTTTTTGTCTTTTCTCCTGAAGAGATGATGAGAGATGAGAGAGTGGAGGAAGGGTAGAGATCCTAGCTAGGAGCACTAGATTGGGGGAGCAGACTTTTTATTTTGCTCTTCACTTGGAGAGCTGAGGGGGTGGGGTACCAGATTTGGGACCAGCACTGGGTGTTAGAAGAGCTGGCTATGGTTCTGCTGCTGTGTACCAATCTCTAGTGAGAGTAGAAGCTTCCAGAAGATAGCTCTCTGAGCTTGGATTCCATTGAAAATCAGAATCCATTAATTTGATTGTCCTGTTTATGTGGGGAAGTAGGCATGATTTTGACTTACTGGATTCTGTGAGGTGGAGCCTTACAGACTTTAAATAATATTATCCCAGGCTTCATACATTCATAGCTTCATAGGTATATACGTGACCAATACACACTATGTCTGTATAAAGTATTTTGCTGTACAGTGAATAGTTAATTTTTTTTAATATTTTATAGTGGAGAGTTAACTGGTTTTCTGGTAGAACCCATGTGTTAGGTGTCAAAGGTGCCACTTCTGAAAGTGAAAAAGTTGCCAGCAGTATACTACCGGTCTTAGTGATGGCCATTTCCAATTTGGCATCTATTTCACAGACTTTCAGGTCAACATTCCTGACCTATAGTTTTGCAGACTATTTCTAAACTGGCTGTTTTATATTATTCAATATAGGATAGACCATTTTAACAATTGGTGCAATGACAATGTCAAATGCAATGTGAAAATGGAATATAGGTAACTAGTATAGTTAATTTTGGTAAATAAAACATTTCCCATGCCATAGAGGTGACACATCCTACCAATAAGAATCTGTCATAAAGGATCTAGGCACTAATTTGTTATTATTTATTTATTTATTTATTTATTAGTGGCTTTTAATTGACTGGCATTGTCAGACTGGGCTGTGGTAGCCAACTGCAGTGGCCTAAGGAGAAAAGCTCCATTTATAAAATGGGCAATTTCATACAACAAAGAAAAATGTAAAGCTTGAAGTTACAATATAGACATACAGTAACTGAAAGGCAGCTATACTAGAGAAAATCTACATTCAGTAAAATGTAGCCATCATACATTAAAACAATACATTTTGGCATATACAGTGATGTTTAATATGTCAAATTACAATTTTAGATTTGTGAGTAGAAGAAATAAGAGAGAGGAGGTGTGGGAGATATAAGCAGCGGAGGTTACAGGATTAGAAGGCAGATGGCTTCTTCTTTTGGCTTTTCCCGGTTAGGGGTCACCACAGCAGATCACCTGTCTGCTCATGATTGGCAGTGGAGTATTACAGTGTCGGGTTGCCAGCCCGGCGCCCAACCTTTGATGGAAGGCACACACACGCACGCACTCAAACACAGGGCCAATTTAGAGTGTCCAATCCACCTACAGCATGTCTTTGGGATGTGGGAGGAAACTGATAAGGAAAAATGAGTAGTGTATCTACTTGTTAGGTGATACAGAGAAAACTAACGCTGCAGTAAAGTACCTGTAGAAGATAATCAGTAAAGTTACTGTAGAAGATAATCAGTAAAGTACCTGTAAGAAGATAATCAGTAAAGTACCTGTAGAAGATAATCAGTAAAGTACCTGTAGAAGATAATCAGTAAAGTACCTGTAGAAGATAATCAGTAAAGTACCTGTAGAAGATAATCAGTAAAGTACCTGTAGAAGATAATCAGTGCCACTTGGAATTTGCTGGAGAGAAAAACTAGTCAGGGGTTAAGTATCGATAGTAGAAGTGGCAGTAAGGGCAAAAGGGTAGAAGACAGTAAGACATTTACACTGAGAATTTGCTTTTTTGTGATATATAGGGGTAATGTAGGTGTCTAAATGCCATGGGAGTCTAGTCTATGGAGGCACAAGACCAGAACCAAGAGTTTTTAAAGTATTGTTTTAGCAAGTGTTTGAATCTGGATACATTGGTTTGTTGTCTAACAGTGGTAGGGATAGAATTCCAGATTTTGTTCAGGTTCAGATATGCTGTATGTACAGAAAGAAAGCTACCTGCTGCTTTGGTGACTTTTCCAAAGAAATTAATTGGGTTAAAATGGCAGAGTTGTGGGTTTTAGTTATGGTTAATACTGATTTGTCCATGGGGCATAGTGATTGAGCAGAGGTGTAAGGTTCCACTAAAGTAGAGAGTGCAGGCTAGTTTTGAGTTTTGAGATTTGTATATTAATATATTTTTGATTAATATTAAGAGATTATATTAAGATATTAATATTGAGAGATTATTGATAAAGAGATGGTGTTAAAGCTCTAGGTAGCCTACGTGTTTTACTAATAGACAGTGGTAGGATTTAGCAGATTGTTTAGTGGGAAATTTAGATATCTTGTTATAGCATTGTTCAGTTTTTGTTATTAGACATTGCTGAAGGTTGGTATAGATGGGAGAAGTGCATAGCAGTGAAGGTAGATGATATGCAGTGGCTATCGTTTTTTTGGCATTATGAGTTAAAAAGTGTTTGCTGCAATACAGGACTCCAATTTTTCTGCTGGGGTTTTGGATAGCTTATTGCATTTGAATATCAGACTTTAGGTGGTTATCTGTAATGGTATCTAGTAGCTTTGTACTGGGACACAAGTTTGAGAGAAGTGTTGCTTGATAATGGGATGGATAAGTTATTGTTGTATAGAAAATGTACAGCAAGAACCTGCTTCACAACTCTGAAGAAGTCCCATATATGTTTTGGGATGAAAGCACTAAGTTTTGGATTACTCATTAAATATATTTGTTTTATTAAGTGGTCATTTGTGGATTTAATTTAACACAGTGAAGATTACCTTTGTTTGGGTTCACCAATGTTGTTGTGAAGCAGGTTCTTGGTGCACATTTTCTAAGTGATTTGCAGTTCCTAGTTTGTAGCTGAGCAGTTATTGTTGTATAGGATACAGTTTTTGGTGTGAAAAGCAATAACTTGATTTTCTAAGCATTCAGCAGAAGGCAAGAATTGCTGAGCTAGGTTTCTGTAGAACAGAAAGCAGTTTGGGTCTTTTACTGATGTTTTTGGATAAATTCTTGTTGGTCATTCCATACCCTTTGACCATCATGTTTCCACAGTAGTTTGGAAAAACTTCTGTTATGGTCAGCTAATTTTTACAGGCATCTCCTCTAGATACAAAGATGTCTTAATTCATCTTTTACTCAAAGTGCATATGACCCATTATTGAATATAATGTCCCGTTTGGTATGTATTTGTCTAAACATATAAAACAATTTGAAAGACTTCAGAGATTCTTAACTAAAATGACCAATGGCCTCAAAAATCTTAGTTATCAGGACAGAATGGCAAACTCTTCTTTGTACTCAGCTTTCTACAGACTCCTCTTTGGGTATCTGTGTCTAGCCTTTCGAGCCATGAGAGATCCAAACCTTTTCAACTTCCTGATCCTTTGTAGAACAAATGGTTCCTGAAATACCCAGTTAAAAGAACAAGCCTTCATTAACAGACATAAGACACTTTTGTGTAATAGTTTTACATCTTGCTATATCTACCACCCCTGGAACAAACTTCCAGTTCATGCCAAGGAGAGTAGCAGCCTTGCCACCTTCAAGGTGAACCTAGATAATTAGATAAGTAGCTTTAAATTCTGTGATGGTCTATCTTGTAGTGCCCTCTTTGAGGCTGCTGGAGTCAGCTTTTGAATATGGGTTTTGGGTTAGGCTTGTAATGGTCTGCAGACTGATTGTATCATACTTTCCTATGAACATATGAGGACTGGTCACTTCAGAGCTCTTCATGACTGAGCTAATGGCAGCATTCTAAACTGTAATCCAAATAAGAAAATAGGCAACTACAGGAAAGGAGAAAAAGACCACAAAGTCCTTTTTCATCAGAGTTCTGACTGACTAAATGTACTACAAAGACTTCAGTGGCTTCCTAGGACCTGGTCAGCAGTGTATCAGTCTCTGGTTCATAGGTTCATAGGTGTTATTAGGCTAATGGCCATTAGGGATTTTATAAGCCTAGCTGTGCAACCAAATGTGTTCCAAAGGTTAATGTTTTAGTCATTTATAAAAGGGGTGATTGTTGGTTACAACATAATTTACTGACAGCCTCTGTCCATCAGTGATGTGGGTGGCAGATCAGGGATGAATGATTGATTTCCCATCCAGTGGTTCAAGTTATGGTTAAATAAGGTTAGGGAGGGACTTTATTTCACATGGTTAGGGAGCCTATTCTAGAGAAAGGGAATTTTCTGAGATACATATCTGTCTCTCTAACATGTCCTGTTTACATTGCAAGCAAAATTTAGGTCTTTAGATATAGTAGTTCTGATGCTGTTTGTTTTGTGGATGTGCAAATGGTTCATCAGTCCAGGGATGCCTTGAATTCCAGGCATAGATCAACTCTTAGTACTCTGTAGGAGACTGACTATAGAGATAGGGTTTTGAGGTTATCTGCATGGGTACTGTGTTTATGCCCTGTATTCTTTTTCTAAGGAACCAAATATATATATATATATACATATATATATATATATATATATATATATATATATATATATATATATATATATATATATATATATATATATATATATATATATATGTATCAGACACACACACACATAGATATATATATATATATATGTATATATATATATATATATATATATATATATATATATATATATATATATATATGGGTTCATGTTAGAACATCGACAACTGACTATATCGACAAGTAGCCCTGCAGCATGAAATAAACGAAACCTCACAGCATCGAAACTTCAAATAACCGACATCCAAACGCGCTACACCAACATCGCGTATTACAGGTAACGGGTATTAACATATGTGAGGTAGGGGATGTATTTATAAACATATGTCACTTAGTCTGACATTATAAATACATCCCCCACTCAACACATGTTAATACCCTTTACCTGTAATATGGGATGTGGGTGTAGCGCGTTGTCGGTAAAGTGGATTGTCGGTGAAGTTGTCTCGATGGAGTGGGTGTCGGTTATTTCAGATTTCGATGCTGTGAGTTTTGTTTATTTCGTGCTGCAGTGCTACTTGTCGATATAGTCAGTTGTCGACGTTCTAACATGAACCCATATATATATATATATATATATATATATATATATATATATATATATATATAGGTTCATAGGTTCAGTTAGAGTAGAAGTTCCCAGCTGCCAGATACCTGACCTTATGTTCCACTGAAGGATCAGTTTGTCTGATTTTGAATGGCTGACTTCTGCTGCAGGAGGGCAAGGTTGTTCGCCTGTGTAATACAGAGATCTCAATGGAACAATATCAAACACAGCTTGGGTGAATACAACCAAAAAAAAGCAGATATGAGTAGAAGCAACAAGCAATTTAACTGAAAACAATTCTGATATGCATTAAAACAACAAGCAATTTAACAGAAAGCAAATCTGTTACATCTTCACCAACAAAAATTGACACTGAATTATACAGTGTTTACATAGTAATTACAAATAAGAGCTGAAGCTATTTTCTTTACCTAGAAAAGAGAACAATGAATTATATTGTACTTCCATGGTAGTTGCAAATAAGAGTTAAAGCCATTAGGCCCATGGAATGGACGACTCCAACAGTTATACTCTTGCACAAGGGTAAGCCATTCACAGACCCAGGGAATTATCAACCCATAAGCCTGACTACCCTGATATGCAAAGCTATGAAGAAAATAATGATGGATATCATAAATTACAACATAGGTAACCTACAAACATTGGACCCAAATAAGTTTGGGTTTGTCAAGGGCAGGTCTTGCCTACTTAACCTGGTGGATTTCTTTGAGGAGGTCACAAATAGAATGGATGTGGGTAAAATGGTGCATACTGCCTACTGTGACCTAGCCAAGGCATTTGATACAATATCCCTGGCCGGTATTGTAGAAAATCTCACTAAACTAGGTATAGACCTCTGGATCACCTGCAGGAAAGCCATCTGCCTTACTGACAGGGCCCAAGAAGTCTGAATAGGGGAGTTTTCCTGCATAAAAAGATTGGTTATTAGGAGGGTGCCTCTGGGCTAAGTGCTTGGTTGTTGTTCTGTTTGGCATCTGCTTTTCTGAGATTAAGACTAACATCAAGCACCTCTGGCTGGCCAAGTTTGAAAATGATTATAAATTGGGTGCAGACAATGAATCTCCCCAAGATACAAATATCCTTCAAGAAGGCCTGGCAGACTAATAACTGGTGCCAGAGTTATGGTCTAAAAGTCAATGCCAAAAAGTGCCTCATATCTTTCAGAAAGATGGCCTCAGAAAACTACTACATTGACAATACATTATGTAGACTCAGTAGTCAGGTATTTGGAAATGAATGTAAACAGTGATTTGGCATTTCACCATCATGTGTCTATTGTAGAAAATAAATCATTATTTATTGCCTATTCTTGGACCTCTTAAAAGCTTTCAACACCATCTCACACTCTTTTCTGCTGCACAAACTGCATAACCTCAACTTCTCCTCTGATACTGTTGCATGGTTCTCCAACTACCTCACTGATAGATCTCAATCAGTGAGATGGCATTCAGCACTCTCCCCTCCTCTCCTTGTCAAAATGGGTGTACCGCAAGGGTCTATCCTAGGGCCTTTACTTTTTAATATCTTTACTAATCAGCTCTATACCTCCTGCCCTCAGTCATCTTTAGTGCAATACACAGATGATTCTACAGTCATCACCACAGCCAACTCTCCCTCTAAGCTCTTCTCAGTTACACAGGCATCTTTTAACTTAGTTGAAACATGGCTCTCCCAACAACCAGCTCATCCTTAACCCTAAAAAAACAAAGCTGTTACTCTTCCTACCTAAAATATTCAACAATAGTAAACCCTCCTTCTCCATACAGTCCCTTAATAACACTCCCATTGAGGTAGAATGCAGTACTAAGCTCTTAGGCGTAACCAGCGATGATCAGCTTTAAATTTGACTTGCATGTTAATAACTGTATCAAAAAGACTCATTCAAAACTAGGGCTCCTTTACCGTAACAAGAAATTCCTTACCTCTGAAGCCAAGATTACTCTCTCTCTCTCTCTTGCCTACCTTCTACCCAGTCTAATGTACAATTCTCAAATTCTCACAAATCTTAACTCAACACTCCTGACCCAACTGGAATCTACCTACAAGAAGGTAGCTAGATCTGCTGCCCAACTAATCTACAAATCCCATCACTGTCTCTCTCTAAAACACCTAAACTGACTTGAATTACCCCACCAGCTTCTTCTCTCTCTCAGCTCCAGATCATCCATTCTATCCTATACCAGCCTTCTTACTACCCAGCACTATCCTCTCTCATCTCCCATTATTCTCCCTCCAGACCTCTCTGAAGCTCTAACCAAGACCTGCTACAAATCAATAAACCCAAGTCTAAATATGGATGCAACATGTACAGCTATCACCCCACTATTGCCTGGAATAGGCTCCCACTAGAAATCAGGGCCCTTACACATCCTAAGCAATTTTAGACAGCCACCAAAGAGCACTTTAAAAGTCACGGGTCTTGCCACTGCACTCTCCCTCCTTAACATCCCCACTTCTCATACCTTAATCTACTTTCTGTCCTTAACTCACTCTTCCTACTAGCACACTCTAATCTTCCTTGACTACTCTTTCTACTGTCTTTTAAAATCTATTAAACAAATTGCTTCAGAGAAACATTCTATTGTAATTGACTTGCCTTCATGCAACTACATCATGACAAAACTGGGTTTTTGTAACCACTTACCCCAAAAACTATACTCATCTTAATGACATATTTATTTTTATACATCTTGAAATAGTTATGCTATACTCCTGATTATTGACACTGTATAACATTGTATTGCTACTTAATGCCTTGTAATAATCCTGTAACATTGCTGTTTAATGCTAATTTATAATGAAAATTGTATAATATGTTATAGCTTTTCTCCCCCGGCCTCCACTGAAAAAGGGCTCTTCAGCTCAGTCAGACAATCCCGGTCAACACATGTAAAATAAAATAAAATAAAATAATAAATAAATAAATAAGGCTATGGCATCTAGATCCAAACATGCCACTGTTGCATAATATTCTGCTTTTATAACACCAGTTACTGAGTATGATGCTCCCTTAAGTATGTTCCTGTTCAGACATATACAATAACTGGAGCATCCTCAAAGATTCCTCACTAAAAGAATAAATGGTATGGAAAACAAGTCCTATGTAGACCGCCTCAAAATCTTGTGCTTATATTTGATCTCCTGCAGGCTGCTGAGAGGTGACCTATGCCCTACCTATAAAGCATCCTCTAAGCCAGCTGTAATGGACCTGTTCTACACCTGTAAAAAAAATATCAGTTACAGCAGATCCAGGGAGCTAAACCTTGGTTGCAACATAACTAGGACATGTTGGAGGGACATGTATGTATCTCAGAAGCCACCCCTTCTCTGGAACAGGCTTCCCATACAATGGAAGCAGAGTTCATGGCTGCATTTATTCAAGTGAAACTTGTATGAGTGGATCGAGAACCATAAATATACTCCTGGTCTGGCACCTATGTCTCTATTAGAGAGAGGGAGCTTGTAAATACTCATCCACCCATGCCCAAGTATATATACCCCACAAAAATCTCAGCAACCAAAATCTATCAAATTTAACCAAGAAGTGTGGCTATACTTAAAAGGCCCTACAATTTGATAGCCTAGTATTCTACTATGTTACTATTTCTATCACCACTACAAGTTGCCTTTCCAATTATTTCCTTAATCTACTTATCTGGCCAGTAACAACTGAGCCAGACTGTTAGTTATGTCTTCTTGGCCTGCCTAATTGCTCTAGGTATTCTGAGGAAGTAACACAACTGCCTCATGTTTACTGATAATCTTCTGTTATTACCTAAATCAAAATCCATTTGGGAGAGATTCATTTGCATGCAAAAAATGGAAGCACAGCTCTCAGATCTTGTCAACAAACACAAACGTACATATATTGGGGTAGTTAAAATACCGGAGTGCTCAAAGGTACGATAAGCTCACTACTCACATATGTACACCAACATCCATGTCTATTACCACCGAACTGGCACATACTGATACAAGGGATCACCAGACTAGAAAGGCAAAGGGCCTATAAGGCAGGCACAGCCTACAGTTCAAATATATAAAAATACCAGAACTGTTCTGTCTATTGCTGACTATATTGTCAGGTATATAGACTCTACATTCACCAGAATGGCAAAGTGTAGGGTGACTATCAGCTGTCTCTCAGGTGTTAGAATTTTTACATTCAAGACTTGACACTGGTGGACACAGAGACTTGACATTGGTAGTCATACAATTAGGGTAATGTCATTTTTACTCCTTAGAAAATTTCCCAATTGCAGTGAGAATTTATCACCAATTTAGTTTTATTAAACTGTTATGATCTAACATCCACTTAGAAATTATTATAGTTTTATGATTTCTGTCCAGCCACCCATGTTTTTACTATAAAAATAAGGGATACATGTTGATCCATTGAAGGGGGTTTTGACAAATGCAATTAAAGAAAAAACAGTTTGCTGAAACTGTCCTCAGTGAACACTGAAACAATTTTTTTGCAGGAGACAAGTCTCCCTGCATCCACCATATGGGGGAACACCCCCACACCCCTGAAATTATATACCATCTCCAAGGTTGCACAGCAGTGAAGAAAAAGGCAATCTCCACTTTTGTTGGAAGCAGTTTTGATGAACTGACTTCAGTTACTTTGCATTCACTGAAATCGCTTAGCCAATGTATTTGACACTGTTCTCTGCTCTGGCATAATTTTTCTCTAAATCATTTTTATTGAAAGCATTACTTTTATGTTGAACTTACAGTACATTAGCTTGACCCATCCATTTCATAACATTCCATTGTTTTTATCAATATAACATAATAAATACTGTTAAGATTTTTATATCATTGTTAATGTATTGTATAATTTGGGTCTATATTAGATAACCGAATGTTATCTTTAGTGAACGCTCACATGAGCGAAAATGCCGGGAATCGACAGGGTGTTTGCGAGATAGTGATACAGTGAGGAGTGGGATATTTTCCCTTTCCTCACTGTAGTGTGATCTGTGAGTTGGAATATATAGTTAGTGGGAGGTTTGGGGTATGCAGCCCCCCACAATACCAAGTTTGATTACCAGCATTTTCGCTCATGTGAGCGTACGTTGAAGATAGCATTTGATTATCTAATATAGACCCTATAATTCACACATAGCAGCTCATGCCTTACATAAATGTAACATATTTTAATGTACAGAAGCATAGCAGCTCTTCAAGTGAAGAATAAAAAAAAAAAAACACTTCACTGTTAATTAGAGCAATGCCCCTACCAGTGCAAAAAAATGGATGCTCCTTCCACTGGCACATTAACTAGGTAGCCAGCTGCATGGCACAAATCCCCCTCTCTGCTGCCCCAGCCATTCAGGTCAGTTCTTGTGCCATCCCCAATCCTCCTTCAACTTATTTTATTTAAAAAAATATCTTTGTTTAAACTGTTACAAAATCTTTGCTACAAATGTAGCAAACAGTTGCTACAATTTATATCATGTTTGCATGGAGTGATATAGTGCTCAGGTTTTAGTTAAAAAAAAAAAACTACAGCAAACTGCTTTCTACAAAGTTGCAATAAGATGCTACAGTTTAGGCTATTCATGGAGCATTACAATACACTGATTTCGCCACAAATGTAATGCAGTCTTTTAAAAGCCAGTATTGCATTAAAGAGATCAGGATTGGCTGATCGAGCCCCCTACACTTTGCACCTAGGGCAGTTGTTCTTCTCACTGCACCCTAGCTATGCTAATGTTTATGTCCATAATCTTGATGTCTATCCTTGACTATCCCCACCTGTCTAATGAGATGGAAAACCAAGACCCCATCTGCCTGAGTTGGTAGTAACTCAGGTGGATCCAAACAATTCTTTGGCCGCTATGGAAAAGAGTAAGGAAGTTCACCACTGCTTTGACCAAATTTTCACAAGTAGTATAAATGCTACCTTGGGTCTCCCTGGAAACAATGCTACTAGCCTAGTAGGGCTAACCTAGTTAACAAATACTGACCCAGACAATATCCTAATTATCCTTTAATCAGTTTACTCATCTTCTATTATCTTTACTTCCCATTACTTGACTTATCCACTGTACTTTATTTTCTTCATAAATACTACTAATGCCACCCACTTTCAATATCTTTGCAATTTCCTTTTTAAATACTTTGCCATTAAGAGCATCTCAATCATTTCTTCTCTCCTCCATACCCCTCTGCTATTCATTCATGCTGAAAAGACAGAGGACTCATCCCTTTTTAATTCATAACTTTCTCCATATTGCTGCCATTATCTGCCATTCTCTGTGCTCCATTTTACATCCCCATCACATATTATACCTTCTAGCTCCTTTTGTCCTACATCTCCAGCACTCTGGGCATTCCCATAGCCCCATCCTTTATCTATACCATTGGTGTTGCAGTCTTATTTGTAGGTCATAAACCTTCCATGCATATGTCCACATTTGTTATCACTTCCCTATACCCTGCACTCCTTTGTTTATCTCTCCCTAAGCTTGATAAAACATATTAATCATCATCCCTTCTAAAATACCTTTAAGACTGCCCTATTGTCTCTTTTTCTATACTCCCTAAGTCAATTCTCCTTCTTCTTATAGCTCATTTTTCCCTCTCTGACATTCCTCTTTTCTTTCCACATCAACCCATCTAATTATTCCCTTATAAACTAACCAGTCTCCTGCTCTCAACCCCAAAAATTCACCTTCATCTACTCAATGAGCACATATTGAACACCCTTTCCCTCTTCCTTTTTTCTGCTGTGTGTAAATCAACCTTTTTGTTCTCAATCTCTCAACACCCTCCTACATAACTGCTTCTGCCTCTCACACAGTACACCTCTGAGTCTAGTTTATTTCGATCCTCTCACTCTCACCCCCTCATTGATAAACTTCTTTATTTATTTCTGTTGCTTTATTTCTCTGAGAATGGTTCCTCCCCTCTTCTTATTATTATCCTCCTAATCCTTCCATCCAACCTTATTGTTTTCCAAACCCCTTGGTCTTTATGCAACATTAACTGCCACAGAATACCTCTTAAAGCCAGTCATGACCCATTCTCCCTACCATTGTTCTGGGCCCTCAGTCATGACCCATTCACCCTGCCATCGTTCTGGGCCCTCAGTCATGACCCACTCACCCTGCCATCGTTCTGGGCCCTCAGTCATGACCCATTCACCCTGCCATCGTTCTGGGCCCTCAGTCATGACCCATTCACCCTGCCATCGTTCTGGGCCCTCAGTCATGACCCATTCACCCTGCCATCGTTCTGGGCCCTCAGTCATGACCCATTCACCCTGCCATCGTTCTGGGCGCTCAGTCATGACCCACTCACCCTGCCATCGTTCTGGGCCCTCAGTCATGACCCATTCACCCTGCCATCATTCTGGGTCCTCACTCTTTCTATCCTATTTTCCTTCCTCTCCATAGAAGTCTATCACATCCCTTCTGAGTTTTCCTTAGCCATACTACTGCCTTTGGTTTAATCTACATGTGCCTCACCATGTAAATCGTCAGTGGTAGCATCAGTCTTACCACTTTTATTCTCCCACTCATCATCATAGCTTCACAAGTTTATAGATTTTCACTAAGCTTCCTGCCAAAGGAAACTACCAAGAAGCTCAGCCACATCATCCTATGCAGTGGGAGACTAACGATGCTCCTCATTAGGAAGACTTTCTCTACATATCCCAATGAAAATTTGTGATCACCCATGCAGTTGTCTAGACTGGTTTTAAAGTTAATAGGGAAATACTCTTCCTGATAGGCAAGCGAGACCTGTTCCAGAAATGGAGTATATGTTGGGTTAGGTACCTCCCATGCCATTTGGTTTTGTTACTGTGGTAGTATGGGCTTAGATCTGTAGAACTGGTATTTGTTTCAACATCAGTTCTGTTTAGGTGGAGGTTCACCATGTTCATACCATGATTCACTTGTCCAGCATTTCCTTTTTTAAAATCCATTAACTCCTCCCCGCTTTTCCTTTTGATCTCTCCAACTGTTGAATATACTTTCACTCCTAAATGCTCCCTTTAACCACAGCATCTATATCAGATATTGTACCCTTCCTCCTATCCATATTACTAATCCAAGCTATTAAAAAATCTGCAGAACCTGAGGCAAGATCCTCTCTACATATTCCAGTAATGGCATGCAGTCATTTGCAAACAAGTTAATACTGCTCCTTTTGCCTCTCTCTTCCCAGCATGATATCAGTCTATTTTTTTCTGCTCCAATTTCTCTGTAACAGGCAGAAAATGTTCAGGAGACAGTGGACATTTCTGCCTTTTCTCTACCTAACCTCACCTTATCTGATAAACTTCCATTTACCTTGATTTGAAAATTCAGCATCTTGCATAATGCTTTAATACACCACAGAGACATTTCTTGTCCCACTATCTATTTCAGATTCATTGCCATTAAGTCTCAACTTATTTAGTTGAAAGTCTTCCTGATGTCCATGCATGCCAACCCCTGGCCTTTTTACCTTGTCCTTCAAAACATAACAAAATAAAAACTCAGAAAATGTAACAATGATCTCCAATGATCTGTAATTGACCCATCTTTCATAAAACCCACTTGTGACCCTCCCCTTAACTTTGCCAACAGTTTATCTCTTTTCCATTCTGGTATCACAAATAAGCTAACTCAACTAAACAGTGACTTTGTTGCAGTTCACTGAATAGTTGACTCACTGTTAAACAGTACACACTCATTCAGAATAAATGTTACCCACTGCAGAAAATTATCTATCTGAATCAGCATCTATCAGTGTCATTAAGGCTGGTATTGGGCAGCTCTCTTCTAAATGACAGAATGCACAGAGCCCTGCTGCCAGACAGAAAAGATGACAGACGCCCAAAGTAGCTACCAGACTTTAGATGCAAACAATTGATTCTTATCATGGCAGAAAAAAAAGCAGACTGAAGCTAGAAACACAGTAAGTTTATTTGAGGACCTTGCTTCTCCTACACTGAAGGAGAGAAGGACTTTTTTGAAAGTACATAGGTTGTACTTTAGCACCAACATTAGTACTCAACTACCATACCCAGAGGAGTGAGCCATTTAGTGAGGCAGGGCAAGCAAACTGTTTGCTATAGTAGTGTCTTTTTTGTAGTCAGTGATATTAATAAAAAGTGTGAAAAATTAAGTGATACCCTAAGGGATTTTGTAAGGATCAATGATGTGGGGAAAGAAGAACAAACCAGTTATTCCACCTAACCAAGAAAGTATACAGCTGATCAATGACATGTGGATGGGCAGAAGTCACAGGGAAAGATCAAAATGTAAGGCAAGGAATCGACAAGTTAGTATTGTTTATTTATTTATTTATTTATTTAGTTTACATTTGTTAACCGGGCTAGTCCAACTGGATACATGCCCATTTTCAGTAGAGGCCCGGGGAGATAAGCTCCACATTAAGTAAATAATACAGATCAGCATAAAAGAAAAAAGAAGAATTTTCAAATAAGAACTTAATATTGAGAGAAGTGAGTACAGAGTTTATGACAGGAGTACAGTACTATAGAGAAAGAGAGTACAAAGTTTAGCGCAACAGTACAGTACTATCTATACAAAGTCTAACACAGAAATACAGTCCTATTTACATAGTAAAGGGTATGACATTAGTGAATACAGAGTTTAATACAGCAATATAGTACTATTTACTTGGTAAAGGGTATGATATTCAACATACTGTATGTTAGGAATGAAGACACAGATTAAAAAAGTGAATTCAGGTAGTCTTAAAGTATAACTTAATGCACAAGAGAGTTTGTGTGTATGGATTTAAAACAGAATGTTATACTCATAGTAAAAAGATAGTTAGTCTGTATATAGATGGTAGAGTTTTGCTAATAGCTGAATGAGTATACAAAGATCAAATACAGTGATATTTCCCTGGGAGTAGGAAAGCAAACAAAGAGGGGGGGGGGTTAAGTGAAAGATTACTCATTCCACACTATGGGTTTTGGGTGCAAGGTATACAGTGATGTTGTACTGGGGAGTATCAGTCAGGGTTAGTACAAGGGTATAGCCATTGTGTTTTTAGGAAGATTTTTAGTTGCTTTTTGAAGAGTGATAATGATGACTGAGATGCAAGTATGCTGGGAAGCCAATTCCAAGTCTTCCCCACAGAGTTTGAGAAAAGAGAATCACCTGCTATGTTGTGGGATTTCTGGATGGTGACCAGTAGTTTATTTGCTGAGCGAAGAGTAGTAAGATTAGACTAGGGAGAGATGAGGCTACTGAGAATAGGAGTATTACTAGGATGGTACAGAATCTTATGCATAATGGTGAGTTGTTGAAACTCTAGCTTATTTTGCATTTCTAGCCATCCTAGCTCTTTGAGATTTTGACAATGGTGAGTTCTAAATGGGGAGCCAGTAGCAAATCTGGCAATATTGTTATAGGAAGTGGTTAGCTTATTAAGGTTACTTTTGGAAAGATTAGTACAAATGGGGGAGGCATAGAGGAGAATAGAGATGAGATGGGTCTGGGCAATGGTAGTTTTGGCTTTAGGGTAAGGAAAGGTTTTATCCTATATAAGGAACCACGTTTTCTGTTTACTGTTTTAATAGTAGAGTTGATGTGTGAGTCAAAGTTAAGATTGTGGTCGATTATTATACCTAAGAGTTTGGTAATAGGGTTAGGAGCTATAATTGTACCATTATTGGATGTAATAGTGAAATGTAGTGCGGTGGATTTTAGAGTTGGAGTAAATAGCAATAGTTTTTTTTTTTGGCATTTAGAAGGAGGCATCATTGTTGAAACCAGTTTTCTACTAGGTTAAATACTGTTTGGGTGATGGATTGAAGTTGAGAAGCAGTTGGGGCTTTACAGATTAAAGTGGAGTCGTCTGCATATTGTATGCAGGTAGCCAGAGGTAGATTTATACTAAGGTAATTTATGAATATAGAGAAAAGTAGAGGTCCAAGGATAGAGCCTTGAGGGACACCCAGGGTAATTGGGAGATGTTTGGACAGTTGATTGTCCCATAGGACAGCCTGCTGTCTGTTATGTAAGTAGGACTTAAGCCATAGTAATACCTGTGAGTCAAGTGAGAAAGATTTGAGTATGTAAAGAAGTATTTGATGATTAACCATATCAAAAGCTTTGGATAGGTAAAAGAAGAGTGCAGAGGAGAGCATGTTATTATTACGAAGATGATTAATACAGTCTGTAAAGGACAGGAGAGCAGTGGTGGTACTATGGAAAGGTCTAAAACCATGCTGACAGTCAGAAAGTAGGTTATTTTGGAGAAGGTAGTCAAGAAGTTGTTGGTGGATGCATTTTTCCATGATCTTGGCTAGAGGAGAAAGAAGGGCTATTGGTCAAAAGTTAGAGAGTACAGTTGAGCTACCACCTTTGTAGAGTGGGATAATGTGAGAAATTTTCCAGAGAGAAGGAATATAACCTTCAGTGAGTGTTCTGTTAATTAGAATAGAAATGGGATAGGCTAGTACTTTAGCTGAAGATTGAAGGTATTCAGCAGGTAGGAGATCAGCTGAGGGAGTGCATGGTTTAAGTTTATGAAGTAAAGTATAGATGAGGGATGTAGGAACAGGTTTAAGTTGAAAGGTCGAGGGTATGCTTGGTAGGGAAGGTGAGAGGATAGAAGTAGTAGGAGGTAAGGTGTTTGCTAAAGATTGGGCTGTTTCAGCAAAAAAGATATTAAAAGCATCAGCAATCTGGTTGGCAGTGTGAAGAGAGAGATCTGATGGGGTTGGTGTTTTGACGGGTTGGGAGGATGGCCTAATGGTTAAGGTGTTTGCCTTACAAACACAAGGTGCAGGGTTTGTGTCTCACAAGGGATAACTGGCTTGGCTTAAAATGGCTCGCAAGGGCTGTTAGCTTAGTACTAACCTATGAACCTATGAACCTATGGAGTGGCCTGGGTATAAAAGTCTATTGATGCCTGACCAGAAGGTTTGTGGATTTTGTTGTTGCTTTTGCTGGAGTTTACAATAATAGTTTTTTTATCCAGAAGTATTGATTTTTTGGTAGCATTGATGATCAATTGGGTCTTTGGTATTTCTCCATTTGGACCAGATTTTATTTCTTAATTGGATTTGTTGCCTAGTCTCTTTAGTGAGCCATGGGGCTGCTTTACTTCTAGTTCTTATTGAGCGTGAGGGAGCATGGTATTCCAAGATTTGTAAGAATTTAGAGTTAAAATAGGATACTGCTTCCTCAAGAGGGAGTAGTTTTAAGGGTGACCAGTTACAGGCTTGAAGTTCTGCCTGGAAGTTTGATGGATTTAAATTTTTTTTGTTCTGGGTGGTTTTGATGGTAGTTTGGTTTGGGATAAAGGATTTTTGTCTAGTTATATAGGTAAGTGAGTAGTCACTAATGTCATCAGGAAGGATACCTACTTCATAAGAGAGAGGATGGCTGTTAGTTAGGATCCAGTCTAAGGTACTTTCTTTGCCACTGGGTTTATGGATTCTGGTAGGGGAGGTAATTAATTGGGAGTAGCCATAAAGGTTTATATGGGTTGTGGGTTTGTTTGAAGTACAGGTGTTCCATTCTATATTAAAGTCACCAAGTACAATGGTTTCCTGTGGGAAGGAAGGATGTAGAAAGCCAGCAGAGAGTACTTTCTATGATGCTGATGTTATTGCCTG
This sequence comes from Protopterus annectens, assembly GCF_019279795.1. Taxonomy (NCBI): domain Eukaryota; kingdom Metazoa; phylum Chordata; order Ceratodontiformes; family Protopteridae; genus Protopterus; species Protopterus annectens. The sequence goes on from NC_056737.1 coordinate 1,092,246,146, forward strand.
GAGGTAGATAGGAGCATATTATATATATAGATTTATTAGCATTAACCTGGAGCTTGGAGATAAGGATTTCACCATTGTTATTTAGAGGTGGTTGCACTTCTAGTGAAGTATTTGTATAGAATTGCTACCCCACCACCCTTTTTGGATATTCGGTCTTTTCTAAGAATATTATATCCCAGAGGAGTTATTTCATTGTCCTTTCTTACTGGCTTGAGCCAGGTTTCTGTTAAGCATAAGATATCAAATGAGTGTGTATCAAGTAAAGCATTAAGTTGGCTAAATTTATTGTTTAGGCTCCTTATATTGAGATGAGCTATGAGTAGAGAATTTGGTATTTTGCAGGCAGTGCAGGGTGAGGATGGATGTGGTGGGAGGGGGTTTATAGGGGTAGTGCTATTTGGTCCTGGGTTGGGGTGAATGTCCCCATGAAGGAGAGAGTACTATAAGAAGGTTTTAGAAGTTTGCAGAAGTTATTTTGAGATTTCCTATATTGGAGGTAAGTAAAATGGGCTACTCTGTGATACTTTGGTGTGAGATAGGTTGAGGTAGATGTTATGTTGGAATGGCTGTGGAAGGAAAGCTGACTTAATAGTAATGTTTGTTTTAGGGGTTGGTGAGTTGTGGTATACTGTAGAGTTTCATAGCAGGTAAGTATATAGGATATAGACATAATGGAAAGTGTTGTAAGTGAAAGAAATATATTTAAAAGTCTGGGTTTGATAGTTAAGGGCATGGTGAGAGAAAGTACAGAATATAGTCAGAAGTTTGTAAATAGGAAGAGTGATAGTGTAGAGTATAGAAATGTTTAAGGAGTAATAGATATTAGTTTAAGTATGGGAATGGGTGTGAAGGTGTTTAAACTATAATGAGTACTTGACAGCTATTGGATAGTCCAGAAGTGGGTGTGGCTCAAGATGTTTAAGTGTAGGACCACTGGGGGAGGGTGGGAATTGGGGGTAGGGTAGGGGAGCGGAGTGAGCCTGCAGGGCGAACGGAGCGGGTTACAGCAGGTAAAGGAAGATTATATGGAGACAATCAGAGAACAGCAGATTCTCGAGGCATTCAAAAAGTACCAGGTAAGTAGAGTGAGGCAAAGCAGTTGAGAGGCAAAAGGAAACTGATGTGGTAAGAATACAAAATGTAGCACGATGGTCAGGAGAGAAAGGTAAGAGGAGTGCAATACAACAGGAGGATTAGCCACTAGTCAAGGGATGAAACAGAGTGCAATCTGAGAAAGACGTTAGGGAAGGGGTGTAAGAGTTGTAGCCCGAGGCTGAAGTAGGGTGCCACCTAGTGGACAGAGAGTAGAATACAGCAAGTTATCAGTAATAACATTAGTTGGTAAAGGAGGTTGAGATAGTACAGTTCAAGGGGAGAACGTTAGCAGTAGATTCAGGGAAAGTATGGCTGCTGGCTTCCTGACCCGGTATCTTAAGTATGTTCTACACTTGGTAAAGTACAAAACAAAAAGTAAGCTTAATGGTCAGGCCTAGGGTGGAGCATACTTTCTAAATCCCTTTGGTTACTGGGAAAAAGTTCTGGGGTAGCAGGTTTCTTTGACCCGACATTGGGATGGCTGAAAGAGAATGTCAGGGGTCCTTAAAGACTACGCAGGTCCCTTAGAACAGGAATAGGAGGTAGAGAGCTAGGAAAGATTGGAAAAAAATAACACAAGTATGAGTTAGGAGTTATGGCAACATTAATGTCAATTGTACTGTTAATACAATCATGGTAAAGACACAGTTATAACAGTAATATATACAAATTCAGGATGATATGGTTTCAGTCTTGAGTTGGCACTTTCAGATAGTAACAGAAAACTTTAAATAGGCAAGCAGTGATATACAGGCACATGTGACTGGTGAGATTCTCTTCTATTTACAAATTGTAAGAGTACTACAATGTAAACTAAAGCCTTCTTGTGCATGACATAAAGACCATTTGCAATTACATATAGTTAAACAGATGGCAATCCAATAATTCCAACAAGCTTATTCTGACATTATACACTAATATGACAGTATGTAAATACTCTACAAAGTCCTAGTTTAGTACTAGTTCTCATGAAAATGTGCAGGTAACAGTTACCTGAAACCAGGACAGTATGTAAATACTCTACAAAGCCCTAGTTTAGTACTAGTTCTCATGAAAATGTGCAGGTAACAGCTACCTGAAACCACTTGTTTCTCCCATAGAGGTTTACCTAACGTACACAGGATACCAACAAATTAAAAGTTCATATAGTAGGGTAGAAAAGACCACTCAGCATCAGGTTTATTGCCAGGAAGGTAGACACTACCAATGTAGAGACTATCGCTAATTTAAAAAAAGCAATCCAAGCTTTCCGAGCAGTTGCCGGTATAAAGTAGAGATATATAGGGCAAGCAGAGCACTCAGCATCACCTAGATAGCCAGGACATTAGAGACTGCCCTTTTAAATATAGTCACTAATAAAAATTATCAGCTCTAGCTTGCGAGATAGTTTCCGACAGTGTGTAAAATTCAGGTCTGGAAAGTACACCCGCCGTTGTCGACAGTGAAGCTAGGCAGAAAGTACACCTGCCATTGCCGACAGGGGAGCTTAGGCAGACACTAGTAGGATTCTGGTCAGGAAAGTACACCCACCAAATCCTTTATGCATAACAGATTAAGTTAATTAAGTTACCCATACCTTTAGATTAGACAGACCTCAAGTATTATAATACAGCCTAAAAGACAATCCAGTCTTACCCTAGACACTACTATATACGTTATAAGACACTCGCAAGCAGGAAAGAGAGGTATAGGGCAGAATGCACTAGGCGACTAATTCAGCACACCGGTTTGAAGCCAATACAGTGTCTATCTGATAGGTTATCAAACCCTAAATTATCAAGGTCGAATTACAAGCTGCAGCAGGTAAAAAGCAACAGAGCGCCTAGGCAGACACGTTATTAAAAATAACTGTTGCAACAACTGCGAGTACATAGAGGGCATGGGAAATACATAAAAATACAGTGGAATCCCTTAAGATACTCAGTACTTACTTAATTAAACAACCCTTTAACTGTGACTAGCATAAAACTAACAGTAGGGGTAACAGACACTGTGGGGAGTGCAGCGGTTCAAGTCGCACAGAGCAGCATTTCAAAAAAACCACGTGGGAGACTCAGCGAAATCAAGGTAGCCGTTTAGCATGCCTACAACCCCCAAATGCTTAGTTATTCAGAACTGCAGATTTAAATCTTATAGCTCATTTTTCCCTCTCTGCCCCATTTAAATTTTAAATCTAATATTAAATCTTATTTCTTCAGGAGTTCCAAGTTACCATTAATCAGATGACCCTGGAAATATGGAAATTCACAAAATCTGTCCATCTGAAGATAGTAAGAGGATCCTTGTCAAGGAAACCAGGGATGTATTAATTCAAAATACTTTAGACTGACTGTAAAGGAGAAAGACAAAAACTTTAAATAAAAAAAAAGTGCTGCCTAACCCGGACTGCAAAAGTAAGACCGACTGACAATGTTTCATGTTAAGTTGTCTCTCTCACCTTCATTCTTGCTGATTGGGTTCGGAGCTGATCCTCGGCTCCGACGTGGCCATTTTGTAAAGCTCGAGAGCTATTTACTGGCTCGAGCCCTCCCTATATCCCACAATGCCTGGTGCTAGATTCCCAGATCTCATTTGCCGCTTCAGCTACGAGTTTGTGCTTTACTGGCTCAGGTCGTATTCATCTTTTTGTGATAATTAGTTGTTAAAATTTAGTATATTTTTCAGGTTGTTTTTGTCCTAGTAGTGTAGTACTATTAGATTAGTTGTAGTACCTGTGTTTTATTTTTTCTGTCTTTTAGGAAACTCGTTTTACTTAGAGAGCCCCCCCCCCATCTCCCTAAAGTAGGCCGTTTAAATTAGAGGCTATCCCCTTCCCTTTTATAAACTCTTTTTCCAGTAGGAAGTAGTGTTTAGCCTTTGTAGTTAGAGATAAATTTTGCTAAGTATTGTTACTCTCTTTAATTTTTAGTGTGAAGGTGTGGGACTAGTGTGTCTGTATGAGTGTGTGTGTTTTTTTACACTAGTCTGATATTCTTCCATTGGTATCCCTTTTTCTTTAGCATGTCAAAGGATACCAAGGTATCAGTGTTCAAGAAGTGTGACTCGTGCTGTCAGAAAATGTCTCTGACAGACGGTCACACTTCTTGTGTTTATTGTTTGGGTGCCCTACACCTGCAGGACTCTTGCTCAGTATGTCATGCCTTTAGTCCGAGAGTCCTGCAGGAGCATAGGAACAAGTTGATTCTCAGGGGGTTACTGAAACCCGAGGGGTGTCCGGCAAAGTCTCAGCCAGCAAAAACCCCTAAGCCCACCAAGCCATCGGCTCCCAGTATGGAGACATTGCCAGGTGGAGCATCTGCTTCCATTTCGGTTCCGGCTGGAACCGAAGTATCTAAATCTCACTCGTCTCCGACCTTGGTGTCAGGACCGTCAGGGAGCCATAAGCGATCTAGGTCGCCATCCCTAGAGTCGATTCGCTCAGATCCGGGGTCGCCCTTACTACAATCAGAATGGAGCCATCGGTCCCACTCTTCTCGGTCCTCGAGGCTATCCGATCATGACTTGGAGAGAGTGGTTAGTAGACTCCTCAAATCGCAGGCCCTGGCTAAAATGTTAACTAGCCCTCCTCATCAGGCTGTGGCTGTTCCTGTTTCTCAAGTAGTTCCTCCTCCAACTCCTCCTGCCAGTTCGGAGCCGGAGTTTGTTGGGGCTCAGATCTTGGAAACGTTGGCGCCGATGCTTCCCCTTTCAGTCTGTCATCTGCTCTGATTTCTTCAATGGTTCCATCCTTGGAGGGATCTGGGTGCCGGGACGCCCTCATCGGCTCCGAGGGGGTGAGTGGCATCAGACCCTTGTCTGATCCCATTCTCCATCTTGGAGGCTCGGCGCAGGTAAGCTCAGCTCCTACATCGGCCTCAGAGCCATCCCTTTTTGTGCCGGAGAGGATTCCTGTCTCTTCAGAGTGGGGTCCCTCTTCTCTGCCGGACAGGGGCGCCTTCGAGGTCATGAGGAGCGTGCTGACTTCCGAGTCTGCACCTCGATCAGCCCCTTCAGCTCCTCCCCCATGGTGCCTGCTTCAGTCTCTGCCCCTCCTCCAGACCCCAAGCGAGGGGATCAAATGCTCCAGGTCACCCCACTGGGTGTGTCTTCCTCTTCCCAGGCCTCCCCTGAGATTTCAGAGGAGCCCCCTTTTAAGAGGAAATGTAAGAGGAAACATGTTGATTCCACCGAGTCTGTCACATCAGATACTGACTTGGAGGATTCGGAAGGGTCCCCAAGATCTCCCTCTGAATTTGTCTCTTTCTCAGACATCTTTGAGATCCTTAGGCAGAGGGGGAACTGGACTGCCCTTAACCTTTCTGAGGACGAGTCGGTATTCGTGGATGCGTTTGGTTCTTGCCCCTCCACCTCCTGGGTGTCTCCGCCTTTCGATCCATTGATGGAAGTAGTAGCTCGGAAGGCGTGGTCAGCCACGGACACACTGGAACCAACCCCCCACAGGCCCACTAAGTTTATTACGGCCCCTCAAGATAAACAGTTTTTGACAAAGGGTGTCCCCGTTGATGCCATGGTGGTAGCAGCGGCCACGAAAAGGAGTTGGCTGACACTTCTGTACCTGTCCATCCCCCTAATAAAGAGTCTAGGATGATGGACAGATATGGGAACCGGATGTTTTCTTCAGCGACCTTCTCCATGCGGTTGCTGAATTACTTGTGCCACTTCACCCATCTTCAGAGGGATCTCCTCAAGGAGCTAGGAGATACCCTTCAGGATCCATCAGCTGCAGGGGTTCAAGACAAGATTAACTCCCAGCTGGTGATTCTTAATTCTATCGTCAACTCCTCCATGCAGCTCATTTTGTATGCGGCCGATGGGGCGAGTAGGGCCGTAGGCACAGGCGTGGCTTTGAGAAGATATGCCTGGATGCAGTTATGTAACTTTGCTGATCCCTTCAAGGTGTCTTTCACCAATACCCCTTTTGATGGTTCGGCTCTGTTTGGACCTCAAGTGAAAGATACCCTTACCAGGTGTGAGCAGGAAGACAAGACTCTCTCTGCCGTGGGAGTCCATTTTTCCACTCCCTCTAGACCATACCCTAAAGGTCAGAAGAGTGGAAAGATGTGGTTCTGGAAACCTCAGGGAGCTGTGCCTGACACACGTGGCAAGTTTCCCTCCAGGGGCAGAGGAGGGAACAACAATAGACGCTGCCCGTGGGGCATAGGGGGTCCACAGAATCAGGGCAGCAGAGAATCTTTCTCTGACAAGCCCTTCCAGCACCCCTGAGGGGCTGTCCAGCTGTCAGCCTATTGAGGCAGTCGGGGGAAGGTTGTCTCTGTACCCAGAAGCCTGGTGTCTCATCACACGAGACAGATGGGTACAGTCTATCATGTCCAGAGGTTACAAAATCCCTTTTGTCCACACCCCCTTAAAATCAAACAATCCCATCCCAGATGTTCCACCCGGTCTAAGGGAACATGCAGTACAAGAAATTTCAAAACTGCTAAAAAAACGGGCCATCCAACAAGTCCCAGCAGACCAGCAAGGATCCTGAATTTACTCAAAGTTCTTTTTGGTACCAAAAAAGACAGGGGACTGGAGACCCATTTTGGATCTCAGCAGGCTAAACAAGTCTGTTCAAAGAACGAAGTTCCGGATGGTCACGCTTCAGTCCATTCTACCCTTTTTGAGTCAGGACAATTGGATGTGCTCCATAGATCTTCAGGATGTGTACTACCATATCAAAATGGGCAGGCATTCCAGAAGGTTTCTCCGCTTCCGGCTGGGAGCCAGTCATTACCAGTTCAGAGCCCTGCCCTTTGGTCTCACCACAGCCCCCAGGGTGTTCACCAAATGCATGGCAGTGGTTACCGCTCACCTAAGATGGCAAGGATTCCAGGTGTTTCCATATCTATATGACTGGCTCCTTACTGCTACCACCAGACATCAATTGCTGAGAGCCAGAGACTATACCATCCAAACATGCTCCAACCTAGGTATCTCAATAAATTTCTAAAAGTCTGCATTGTTGCCTTGTCAGTCTTTAACCTTTATAAGTGCAAGATTAAATATGAAAGATCTGTATGCAAGACTTCCAATAGACAGAGTGCCAGACATTCACTGACACGTACAGGTATTATTAGGATGCAGAAAGATTCAGGCCATATTCATCCTAAAAACATTGGGTCTCAAGGCAGCAGCGATCATTTTAGTACCCCTGGCTCGTTTTCACATGAGGATTCTCCAGTGGATGCTTTTCACCCAATGGTCCTTTCAACAACTTCCTATGTCTCACAAGATAATAATCACGCAGTCATGCAAAGACCACTTGGCTTGGTAGATGGTCTCCCCATCAGTACTCCAGGGCAGACCATCTGTCCTTCCTCCTCTAGTTGCCACGGTGACCACAGATGCCTCCCTGATTGGGTGGGGGGGGGCAGTTTTAGGGCAGGACTGTCCAGGGCACCTGGCAACCCCATGAGTACCACTTGCACATAAATGTCTTGGAGATGAGGGCGGTGCTTTTAGCGTTGCAAGCTCTTCAGAACTCTCTACCCACTCGGACCATTGCAATTCAGACAGACAATATGTCTGTAGTGTGGTACATCAACAAGCAGGGTGGAACCAAGTCCTATCCCTTATGTCAAGAAGCACTCAGACTATGGCAGTGGGCGATCTCCTCTCAATGGTTTCTGACAGCAACGCACATCCCTGGGAAGTCCAACATCATAGCGGACAAGCTAAGCAGAGCTATTCTCATGCCTCATGAGTGGTCTGTCAATCGGACAGTAGCGGACAAAATCTTCTGCAAATGGGGTCAGCCTTGCTGCGACCTTTTCGCAACTCCTCTCAACAGCAAGTGTGACAGTTTCTTCACTCTCTTCCCTCTTCCCGGACACTCCTCCAGAGATGCTCTAGTTCATGATTGGCCCCAGGGACGTCTGTATGCATTCCCACCCTTTCCCCTAATTCCCAAACTAATTCAGAAATCTATCAAGCTGGGTTGCAGGATGATCCTCATTGCCCCCTACTGGCCTCGACAAATCTGGTTCCCATTCCTGCATTGTCACCTTCTAGAGCAACCTTGGAATCTGGACCCAGTTCTGGACCTCCTGATCCATCAGTCGGGCAGGCTGCATCAATCTCTTCAGTCTCTCCACCTCACTGCTTGGTTGTTCCACTTCCAACCTTAGCCAGACTTCGCAGTATTTCCCATTCTGTGCGTGAGATTATCCTTTCTTCGCACAAACCTATAACCAGGAAGACTTATGCTAGTAAGTGGAAATGTTTCTCTTTCTGGGCAGAGGCTAGAAATATAGATTCTTTTACGGCCCCTGTCCATAATGTTCTAGACTTTTTAGCAGAACTTTTTCAAGCGGACTCATCTTCTGTCACCATTAGAGTTCAATTAGCGTCAATCTCAAATTTCCATACGGGCCTGTCAGATACCAGCATCATGTCCCATAAGCTTTGCAAAGCCTTTCTTAAAGGAACAATTTTGCTCACACCATTGAGAGATCCCCCGCCTCTGTGGGACTTGAATTTGATCCTAGCTTCCTTGTCACTGCCTCCCTTTGAACCGGCAGCTTCCTTTTCCTTGAAATTGCTTTCCTGGAAAACCCTCTTTTTGGTGACCATTACTTCAGCGAGGAGAGTTTCTGAACTTCAAACCCTATGTGTTTGTCCTCCTCACCTAATTTTCCATAAGGATAGGGTTTCACTCAGGACTAATCCTTCGTTCCTTCCTAAGGTCCCCTTCTGAAAAAAATTTGAATCAATCCATTGATCTACCAGTTTTATTTCCAAATTATTCCGACAAAGGTGAACACAAATTACACCAGTTGGATGTTCATAGGCAATTACATTTCTATTTACATAGGACTGAACAAATTAGGAAATCAGACCAATTCTTCCTGTCCTATGCGAAGGGTAAGCAGGTCGACCAGTGTCTAAAGTCACCTTATCCAGGTGGTTGTCCTCTATTATTACCCTTATTTATCAGCTGAGGAATAAAGAACTCCCTGCTAAACCTAAAGGCCACTCTACTAGGGCTTTAGCTACGTCGGTAGCCTTTCAAGCAAGACTACCAATGGAAGCCATTTGCGCAGAGGCCACATGAGCCACCCCTCATACCTTCGTTTCACATTATAAATTGGATGTGGCCTCTAGGAGTAGAGCTGATTTTGGTTCCACTGTGCTCAAGAGTCTGTTCCGATGAGCCACCCAGGACTAAGATGCTAGGGACGCTGTCCCAACCAGCAAGAATGAAGGTGAGAGAGACAACTTAACATTAAGAAGTTATGTACCTACCATAACGTTCCATGTTAGTTGTCTTCTTCTTGCCTTCTTTCTTACGTCCCACCCTCCATCCCCCTAGCCTAGAGAGACTGAGAAGAGTCCTCCTACGAGTCTTGTCACTGGCTGAGTCTTACTTGATTTATGTCCTCTATCTTTCTTTAGCCCTATAGCTGAAGTCTTGCTATTGGGACAGTTGTCCTCTTGTATTGTTATGGTGTTAGGTCTTCCAAAAGAGATCTGGGGATCTAGTGCCAGGCATTGTGGGATATAGGGAGGCCTCGAGCCAGTAAATAGCTCTTGAGCTTTAGAAAATGGCCGAGTCAGAGCCAAGGATCGGCTCTGAACCCAACCAGCAAGAAAGAAGGTGAGAAGAAGACAACTAACATGGAACGTTATGGTAGGTACATAACTTCTTATTCTTTGACTTGTGTAAAAGGATATACTAGCTTTTTGTTTGGCATACATACTCTTGTTGAGGAATTCCACCAGGGAATCAACAATATCTACCCACCTACTGAACTTTCCTTGGAGTACTTGAACTCAAATGTAACCAACCTTGATACTAAGGTAATTATGCAAACTGTGACATTACAGATGTACCTACAGGAAAAAAGTGACAGACTGATGTATCTGCACAGAAGTAGTAACCATCCCAGGCACACAAAGAAGTTATTTACAGTTATGTACTTCAATGTAACCACATTGGTTCTGGTAAGGCAGAAAGAGACACATAGTTGGCATAGCTGAAAGAAGCCTTGCTTCCTCAAGGTCACTTTGACAGGGAGTTTGGAAGAGCTATAGACAGAGCAATGCAGCTACCATGAGAACAGCTGTCTCAGTATAGAGAGAAGCCCCTGCTGAGAATTCCAATAGTGATAACATATCATCCAGAACTTAAAAAAAAAAAACTCAAAATTGTAAGAGATCTCCAACAAATACTCAATGAGGATGACAAGTTGAGAGATAATTTTCAAGCACTCTGATTGCTGTCATTAAAAAAAAAACACCGAATATAAAGAATGTTTAAGTCAGAAGTACAATATAGTCTATGTAATATCACAAAACCCTGCAACCATTCAAAATGCAAAACATGTCACATGATTTTTGCAGCTCCCAACATCAAAAGTTTCAAAGTACAGACTCCTTTAAACAGCATGTTGCACTTCCAAACTGTAGTTTATGTAATCAAATCCAGGAAATGTCCAGAGACGTTACATAGGAACAACAGCCCAGACATTCAGAAACAGGATGAATGCCCAGTTAAAAGTAAATGACTGACAAGCCAATGCCAACACACTTTCCCCAGTCAGACTGTTCTTTATCTTATATAACTGCTATGGTTCTTCAAGGACATTTCCATACACCTTTGGAAAGAAGAAGACTGGAGATTGTTAATTCAACTGTTAGTCTGACAGTCAGTGGTTTGAAACTGAATGTTGGTTTTATGAGATACTGTAGTTCCTAACTTGTCCATTTAAGCAGCTAACAGTGGACACAAATCAGGTGCACTGAAGAGCAACAAATGTTATTTTTTTCTGGTAATGCATAATTTATAATACACTTACCTAAATTCAAGCTGCTGACTAAATCAGAGAACTAAAAGATGCTGTTAAGATTACAGGGGTGTATGTTTTAGCACATGTGTTTTACTCATGAAAAGAGAGCAGTTACTCTCATGTAAGGTAACTTTGATGGTCAGAACAGTAGTAACCATAAACTTCAGTAATGTCTTAATGGACAGACAGTTTTAACAGCATAGCACATTTTTCTCCAGTTAAGCTGGTCTTCAGAACCTTAGACTGCCATAATCTCTCTCTCTCTCTCTCTCTCACTCACTCTTTCTTAATGTATTTCTCTCATTCAGCTAAACCGCAGCTTGTGTAGTATATTAACTGCATACAACATCCATTAATTTTAATCCTGTATCTTATACTGTTGATAGTCCCTGCATTTCTCATCATAATGAACTGGACATTATTGCTAATTCATATTTTCTGTTAACCAAACATCTGCCTTACAAAGATTGCTTGATTAATCAGACTAACAATTTACAGATCACAACTTCTTCTTTTCTTTTGATTTCTTTCTATAGATTTAAGTAATCTCCATGTACATGTGTTTATAGGTTTGCAGGTGTTTACAAGTCTAATTACCACAAGGGCCTTTTTAAGCCTAGCCATGCATCCCAAATCTCTGACAAGTTCTGGTACCCTTGATAAGTGTAAACATGGGCTTGGGAGATGAAACATTTACAAGCAGGGGCCTGGGAAATGAACCATTTACTGGCTGTGTTTGTCCATTAGAGACATAGGTGCCAAATCAGGGATGAATTTCCTGTTCCCCATCCAACTGTCCAAGTTACACTTGAATTGAGTTAGTGAGGAACTCTGCTTCACATGGAAAGGGAGCCTGTTCCAGAGATGGGGTCGTTTCTGGGATGCATAACTGTCTGTCTAGTAGGCCCTGTTTATATCACAGACCAGGTTTACATCTTTAGAACAGGTAATTTTGGTGTTGTTTGTTTGGCAGATATATAGGAGGCCCATCAGAGTAGCATCTGACAATGCCCTGTAAGTCAGGCTTAGAGCTCCCATCAACAACCTGTAGGAGGCAGAATACAGGGATAGGGCCTTCAGGTAATCTGCACAGGAGATGTTACTTATGCCTTGTATTCTTTTAGTGAGGAACATCTGTGGATGTTCCAGTTGTTGGATATGCCTGATTAAGTACATCTTTTGTTTTGAGAATTATTGTCTAATTAAATGTCAAGAGTAGTTCTACAGAGCATTAGCTTCTCTGCTAATTGAACACAAAGTCTAATGGAAAATGTAAACTTTGATTTTATAGCATGTCATGATCCTGTCTTCTACAGTTTCAGTCTCTTTCTATCTCTCTGTCACTCTCTTTCTCACACAAACAAGCACACAGGCACATGCACGCAAACACACACACTCACACACACACTCTCACACACACTCTCACACACACACACACACACACACACACACACACACACACACACACACACACACACACACACAGTGACTGTCTGTGAGGTGTAGTCTGAGATACACTTTTCCCTTTCTATGTGCAAGTGGATAGTTAAGCACTTAATCTAACATCAGTAACTAAATAACTCCTGATGAAGGGCTAATACTAGCTTGAAAGCCTGAGTAATTGCAAAACCTGTGTTGGAACAGTAAAAAAAGTCTGTGTTTCAGTGTCTGTGTTTTTCTGTTAGTGGACTGACATGGCATTTCTTTAATTATTTTTTTCTCCCATACTAGGTTCATAGTTTCATAGATTAGTACTAGGTGAACTGACCTTGTGTGCCATTTTATGCCCAGCCAGTTACCATAAGTGGGAACCAACTCTGCACCGTAAGCATCTTAGCCAGATTTTGACTCTATGTCATTACTAAATATTGATGTTACATTATATGCAAAGGTACTTGGTAATAGATTTAAGAAGATTGTTCCTAACCTCATTTCCTCTGAGGTAAAGGACTTTATCCATCCATCTTCAACCTCTTTTTTCACATAAGGTTGGAGTGTTACTTCAACAGTGACAATCATCTAGAGCTAAGGTTTACACTGCTGGGTGGCTATCCTTACCATGGTAGTTCATCTGTACCATACAATCACACACATACCTAGGGCCAATTTAGAGTGCCCACTCCACCTGCTCCATGTCTTTAGAATGTGGGAGGAAACCTGAGCACCCAGAGGAAACCCACACGAACACAGGGAGGACATGCAGACTTCACACAGAAGACACCCCAGCCGATAAGCGAACCGGAGAACCTCTTGTTGTGAGGCAACAGTGTTATCCACTGCACCACCCAAGGTAAAGGACTTCATATCAGATTTCAAATACATAGACTAATTTGTGGTATGGTGGGCTACTGATAGGAAGGGGCAAATTTGCTCCCTTTCCTCCATCCATGTTATTTGTGTCCTAACTAGCGCAAATGGATGACCAGGCTCACCATAAAACTTCAGGTTGATTGGAATACTATACAAGAGTAATCTGGCTTTGCCACTAACTGAGAAAGACTGGACTTTATTTTGCATGTAGACTTTGCATCAGGGGATGCTAAAAGAGGCTATTTTTGGTGGGTGTCCCAGTTGGATGCACCTATTGCAAGAAAAGGCTCTAATGATTTTAAATGCAGTGCTGTCTTTTTGTGGTAACCATAACTAGGTAGGAAAGGGGGTGGCTGGCCTGGATGCAGGCTATTGGGGAGCATGACTGGCAGTTACCAAAGGGGCACATGTGTGGTACCATACCAGAATTCATCTAAAAAGCCATGGGTGAAATCACTGCTTCTAAAATGGATGCTGATAATGCATGTGCAGTCAGATAGGAGCTACATCACAGTTCAGTGTGGAAATCCTTTTTAAGAGTGTTTTGTCAGTCCCTTTTTTTGTCTTCAACTTTTTTTGTTTGAGAGTAAACCACCCAGAGGTGAAGTTAACAAGTATTCCTTTATGACTTTAAATATAAAGACAGTCAATACAGATTCTATAATCAGAGCTAGTAAATGTAATTCCTAGAATAAGAGATGCTAAAGCAGAAAGTAAGAATAAAGAACAAAATAAGAGTAAAGACTATACTGAGTTACCCTGACTTTTTCCATAAGGCACGAGACCCCCAAATGTACTAAGAAATCTTAGTCTCAGCATCAGACCACGTTTCCAAGTATGAATACTTAAAACTGAAACTAAAAGATGTTCAATTGCCCAGCTACATTAATTAACTGCTAGTTTCACTTTATACTTTATATAGCACATTTACGTACTGTGAATGTTATTTCATTACATGCTAGAAAGACAGACTATGTAAAACAGTGAATAAAAGAAGTGTTCCTCATTTTCCATTGCACTAATCATGCTAACAAAAGGTTCTGAAATTAACGTAATTGATAGTGCTGTACCATAACAGAAAATATACCCCTGGGATCACTTCATTGGCTCTGCTTGACAGAGGCTCAGTTAATTAATCAATGGGGCAGTGAAAGCCAACACACTCTGGCTAGGCTTATAAATACCCTCGGGCAGATAGCCTAGTACCTACCTATGAACCTATGAATCTATAATCAGGATTGTATTATGGGAAAAATATATCCATTTATTCCATACAGTATTGTGATAGAAGCGGTTTCTAAAGGTATCTGATGTAATGGAAAATAAAGACTGGTTTCCAAAAAGTATCTTGTATTGTTTGTCTTCAGATTACCTAGCTTTGTTTAAATAAGCTACTTAGTGTAGAAGTGAAATTATTATTCTCAAGTACCTTAGCAAGATGACTACAAACATAAGTAACCATTCCTAAGTTAATTTTTGTTTAACTTATGTCGTTGTGCACATTTCTGAAGTCATGATCACCTTCTCTCATGTATAAAAAAGATTATTTTTTTATCCAACCTTCTCAAATCAAATATTTAAAAAAATCTTTTACTGCATAACTCTTTACAGTTTGTATATCTTTGCTCCCAAGTTTGTGACTGTGTGCTTTATTTTTTATTTTTTAGTGGCCATCTGACACATAACCAGAATATTGTAGTAATCAGATGTATATTGAGCTCTGTGTTTCCTTATTTTGTACAATAATGCTTATTGCATAATAGGGAAAATTAAATGTCAAATCACCTCAGTTAATATACATCAAAACAGCTAAGAAAAATATTAAGGTTTGCAGACTAAATAGGAGACCATTTCCTATGCACCTACATTACTGTCAAACATTTCAACATTTCTGGTAATTATGTACTGTGGTAGTAGTGCTGTCGTAGCGTTGTCGCCTCATAGTTAGACATTGCCCATTCGATTCTCAGAGCGTCTTCTGTGTGGCGACATGCGTGAATGGGAGTTCCTTCGTTGAAGGTTGTGCATTAGGCCTGGCAAGCCAGCACGTCAAACTCTACTGCCAATCATTAGCGGACCAGAATTCTGCTGTGGCGACCCCCTAACCGGGAAAAGGCGAAAGACACAAACAAATTCCCATTGCCTTGGTATGGAAAGAGTTTATTTAAAGGCATGCAGGAAAGAGTCAGAAGAAATTCTATTTCCAAGAAATATTGGTAGCTCAAGACAAGTATGATTTTTTTGCAAATTTTAGAGAAATGCTTAAAACCAAACATTTACATTTACATTACATTTTCCTTGTGCTATCAGGGCTGAAGAACCAGGAAAAGTAGGTTGTGAGACATTTTAATTATGCAAAAGTCACTTAAAACATGTTTTTAAAGGAAGAAAAACTTCTTAAACTGCTGAAACAAACTAGTAGGCTGTAGAATCTGTAACTGTCAATTACTGCTGTTGCTTTAGTCTGAATTCCTGTTCCAGTGATCTTTAATTCAATATTGATTTGAAGAGATGCAGTGAGTTATAATATGCTGACTTGCAAAGTGTGCTGGATTAAAGCTATGAATTGTTAAAAGGCTTCATCCTGTGGTTGTGGGTTTTATTCCTTCAGTCTTCGTTTACCTACTACATGACTCTAAAGAAGGCACTTAATGAATGTGCTCCTGAGTCTTCCTAAAAAAAAAATACATTCCCAGGGATTCATTAACATGCATCATTCTAAGCCTACATGCCTTGTTCAAATTGATGCAATGAACAGCATTACTTATCGAATATGCAAGCCACTAAGCAAGGCCACACATTTGGGAACACCTGTATGTGGACAGAAAAGCTGCTAGCAGACATGTTAAGGTGCACAGAAGCTAGAGCATACACTGGCTAGTATACAGCTCAGGAAGCCCCTGCCTGGTGCCCTGCAGAGTTCTACAGCAGGAGAGAGACCAAAGAGAGGCTTTGGAGTGACTCAGTATCATTTTTCTGCATTTTTTTGCTGCCTTTAGCTAATTCCTCTTAAAACACATATTTTCTAGAGTTTCTGTGATTTAAAAAGCTTGTTTCAGCTACATGTTGTACTTATATTACTGCCTGCACTTTAACAAAGTCATTTTTGTGTTTAAATTACCTGTTTAACTATTGTAGGCTACACACTCAAGTGTGATAGCAATTTCTGTGCATTTAAAGTGTTTTTTGATTGTATCTGCTTTATTTTCTGAAAAAAGAAAAAATATATACTCGTTTTCCCACCTTTCTAAGCTATTATAGTCCAATTTTCAGGTTAGTGCAGAATTCAGGGCTGTGTTACAAGTTTCTGTGTTTGCCCATACCTTACTTGTATAGAAGGAAGTTTCTCTGTTCACTGTGAGAGAGGGAGCTTTGAGCAGCCTAACTGTCCCTGGAGGAGTCATTTTAGACAAGAAATTAGTAGTGTATTGGCCATGTTGGGCTAATTTCTATCACTTTCATTTCCCTGCTATAAAACCCGCATTTGCAAGGTTTTTGCGCTAGTATACAGCTCAGCAAGCTCCTGCCTGGTGCCCTGCAGAGTTCTACAGCAGCAGAGAGACAAAAGAGAGACTTTGGAGTGATTAAGTATCATTTTTCTGAATTTTCTTGCTGCGTTTAGCTAATTGCACCTAAAACACCAATTTTCTAGAGTTTCTGTGATTTAAAATGCTTGTTTCAGCTACATATTGAACTTCTTTTACTGCCTGCACTTTAACAAAGTCATTTTTGTGTTTAAATTACCTGTTTAACTGTTGTAGGCTACACACTCAAGTGTGATAGCCATTGCTGTGCATTTAAAGTGTTTTTTGATTGTATCTGCTTTATTTTCTGAAAAACAAAACAAAAATAAAAATAAAAAAAATACTTGTTTTCCAATCTTTCTAAGCTAGTATAGTCCAGTTTTCAGGTTAGTGATGAATTCAGGGCTGTGTTGCAAGTTTCTATGTTTGCCCATACCTTACTTGGATAGAAGGAAGTTTCTCTGTTCACTGTGAGAGAGAGAGCTTTGAGCAGCCTATCTGTCCCCGGAGGAGTGATTTCTGCCCATAAATTAGTAGTTTATTGGCCATTTTGGGTTAATTTCTATCTCTTTCATTTCCCTGCTATAAAACCCACATTTGCGAGGCTTTTGTGTTAGTATACAGCTCAGCAAGCTCCTGCCTGGTGCCCTGTAGAGTTCTCCAGCATCGAGACAAAAGAGAGACTTTGGATTGATTAAGTATCATTTTCTGCATTTTCTTGCTGCCTTTAGCTAATTACACCTAAAACACCGAATTTCTAGAGTTTCTGTATTTAAAAAAGCTTGTTTCAGCTACATATTGTGCTTATTTTACTGCCTGCACTTTAACAAAGTCATTTTTGTGTTTAAATTACCTGTTTAACTGTTGTAGGCTACACACTCAAGTGTGATAGCCATTTATGTGCATTTAAAGTGGGGTTTTTTTATTGTATATGCTTTATTTTCTGAAAAAAAACAAACAAAAAAAAATAACAAAAACAAAATTGTTTTCCCATCCTTCTAAGCTAGTATAGTCCAGTTTTCAGGTTAGTGCTGAATTCAGGGCTGTGTTACAAGTTTTTGTGTTTGCCCATACCTTACTTGGATAGAAGGAAGTTTCTCTGTTCACTGTGAGAGAGGGAGATTTGAGCAGCATATCTGTCCCTGGAGGAGTGGTTTCAGCCAAGAAATTAGTAGTTTATTGGCCATTTTGGGCTGATTTCTTTCTCTTTCATTTCCCTGCTATAAAACCTACATATGTGCGGTTTTGCACTCCAGGTAGCACCGGTTAGCTAGGGTATAACTATTGCCAGCTCCACAAAGTCTACTCTTCAATTTTTCCCTTGGAACTAGACAATCTTTCAACTTAAGCACTATAACCACTCACTTCTCATCACGGTACTTGCTCAAAACTCATAGCAAGCACTAATAATCCTTAGCACTAGACCTTCCTATACTGTGGAGCAGGGCAAGGTCCTCTATTCGACCTTACCAGCCAATCAGTAAAGCAGTTCACTGTACCTATCCAGGCATGTCGAAAGGGCAGTTTCACATGCACTCTCCACTCCAACTGGTGAATCTGGACATTTTGAGGCAATGTTACAATTGTCTCATGCACACAGACAACCCTCTCCTCCTTCCACCAAACACCAATACAGGTGAGAAATGCAATTATACAGCCAAACTGGAGACTAAGCTCTCTCAACCCAAGACTGGACCAGGCAGTCAAGAGGAGAAGGGAATTACTTGCATCACACCACCAGTCTCACATAGACCTATGAAACCAGCACAGGTAAAAAAACACACATAAATACACGAAAAGATACTCAGAGGCTCTAAATAAAAATCTGCAAAAGCAACAGAGACCTGCAAAGCAGACATTCAAGCAACCTCCACCCCCAACACAAACCATGAAACACATACTTCACAAAACCAGTGTGCCAGCAATCACAGTCCTTAAGGCAAAATAACATACCCAACATACTAGTAATAGGTGACTCTATAGTCAGGCACACTGACATCCCACTCACTAGGCTGAACAAGGAGAAGGTTACTGTTAGCTGCCTGTCAGGTCCCAGGATCTGCCACATAACACAAGCAACCAGGTCACTGCAGAACAAGTACAAATATGACTCTGTCATTGTCCATGTTGGTGTGAATGACCTGAGCCATACCTCCCTGGACTACATGAAAATAGACATGGAGGAGTTCTCTGATCACTTATCCCAGGCCGGTATGACCCTGACCCTGAGTAGCATCCTGCCCTCACCAAGAATGATACCACGGTATAAAGAAAAAAATTATCAATTTCAACAATTGGCTAAGCTTCTGGTGTCATTCAAAGAAGATCCAGTTTCTGTCAGCCTGGGATGACATGCTCAACAAGCCACGCTGCTTTGCTAGAGCCGGCTTGCACCTGTCACCCTTAGGCTTTCGAATACTGGCCAAGGCTCTTGCCACCCCCATAGTGCCATTTTAGGCAAGGTTCAAAAGACAAACCCACTGCCATAAATAGCACAAGTAACAAAAAACTGAGGGTAATGCTACTCAATGCCAGAAGTCTAAACCTCAAAATGCACGCACTCGAGGCAATCATCAGTATGGAGAAAATCGATATATGTGCAGTAACAAAAACCAGGTTTAAGGCTCCAGAGAGCACCCCAGCACTACCAAGCTTCAACTCATACCATACATTTCGGCCACAAAACCCGAGCCAAAATACAAAAGGTGAGGGAGTATCCATATTCATCAAGGATACCCACACCTCCAGGTTAATGGCACAGCACGATGCTTCAGAGATCATCCACGTGCAACTAACAATGAGAAAAACTGCTATTCAAATTATAGCTTGCTACAGATCACCCACCATGTCCCAGGACCCCCAATCCGCATTCCTGGAAACACTGGGAAACTTAAAGGTCCTACCAAACACCCTGATATTGGGTGATTTCAATTACCCAAACATTAACTGGGAGAACTACTCAAGTACAAACTCCCTTGTCCAACATTTCCTAGAATTTATAAACTCAAACACCCTGGATCAACTGGTCAACACCCCCACCAGAGGTGACAACATATTAGACCTGGTCATCACCAACATGGGCGACCAGTGTTTCACACCAGAAGTCAAACCCTTGCTGATTAGATCTGACCATAAACTAATCACTCTGGATATCCACATTCCGCCACCACCCCCGGTCAAAGAAACCACCATGAAAACTTTTCAAAAGCAAACTTCACGTTACTTAAGACCGAGGTGGGAAGTTTCAAAGCCCCCATGCTAAAGGATAACCCTGTCCAAGCTGCAAAATCATTTACTAATGCACTCTACGAACACCTTCAAGAATGCATGGATCATGTTATCCCAAACAAAACCAAGACTTACTCCTCCAAGAGAAGGAAACCAGTCTGGTGGACCCCTGCCATAAACAAGCTATACAATAGAAGGAGTAAACTAATACAGAAAATAGTAAAATCCCAAGAAGGGAAAACATCCTTGATCAGTATCAGCAAGAAACTATGTTCCCTCATAAAATCATCTAAGGCTAGCTTAGAAAGAAATATTGCCATGGACACCAAAGATAACCACAAGGCATTCTTTAGATATGTCAATAATCTAAGTAAGTGGCAATTCTCAGATCTGCTCGGAGTTAGTGCAGAATGGCACAAAATACACTGAACCAACTGATATAGCCATCATCCTGGGAGACAGGTTCAGTGCAAACCTTACCCCCCCTCACCCCCAAAAGGGCCCATAACTATACCAGAAGAATGTAGTGCCCCTGAAATCATGGACACTCAGATTAAAACAGCCCTCTCCAAAGCCAAAAACACAGCATCAATGGGCCCGGACTGTGTCCCAGGCTGCGTCCTACACGAGCTCAAAGATGAACTAACCCCCTCACCTAAACACACTGTTTAAACTCAGCCTCTACACAGGCTACCTGCCCACAGAGTGGTGCAGAGCAATGGTTATTCCACTCCACAAAGGTGGAACCACAATGGAACCCGGGAACTAGCGCCCTATAAGCCTGACTAGCTTGGTCTGCAAAGCTATGGAGCACATCATCATCATGGATCTCATTAACAGAGACATTGGGAACCTCCAAACACTGTATCCTACGGGCAGATAATGCCTACTAAACCTGGTGGACTTCTTTGAGACAGTTACCAAGGTTATAGATGAGGGGAAGGTGGTCCACACAGCCTACCTAGACCTCGCAAAGCCCTTTGACACCATTCCTCATTCAGGTATTATAGACAAGCTCACCCGCCTGAACATAAACCCCAACATCACGAGATGGGTTGCTATCTGGTTCATGGACAGAACCCACATGGTAAGAGTTGCGGGAGCTAGGTCTGACTCTAAACCAGTTACAAGTGGCATTCCCCAGGGCTCAGTCCTAGTATATGCCTGTATATGCCGAGCACCTCGCTGGCCTTGTTCAAGAGAAATCTTGACCAATGGATGGGAGATCACAGATATACCCCAGGGATTACCTCAGTGTCACTGCTCGACAGAGGCACAGCAAAATAATGGGTATAGTTCCCCATACTAAAGGGGTGGCGTAAGCCACAAAACGATGGGCTAGGCTTGTAAATGCCCTCGGGCAGATAGCCTAGTATGAACCTATGAACCTATGAACCTATATACTTCTCAGAGGTACAGGCAAGCACAGGAGGACTATGGCTGACTAAATTCTCAGATGACTGCAAACTAGGGGCTATAATTGACTCTCCAGCTGACACAGACATCCTCCAAAAGGGTCTCACTAAGACAGATACCTGGTGTCAAAACCATGGCCTCAAGCTAAATGCCAAAAAGTGCATAGTCACCCCCTTTGGAAAAAACAAAGTACCCACAAACTACCACATAAGTGGTAGCCCCCTAAATACGGAAGACATAATAAGGGATCTGGGGACCCAAGTAGATAGTAACCTCTCCTTTGATAATCACATTGCCAAAGTGGTTAGAAAATCCTTCTATGTGGCCCACCTAATCACAAAAGGGTTTGTATCCAGATCGAAAGAGGTCATTAGGCCTCTCTACGCATCACTCACCAGGCCCATCATAGAGTACAATGCACCATTTGGGATGTCCTTACAAGACATCTGCAACAACTGGAAAGAACACATAAGTACCTCACCAAGAGGATCACTGGCCTCAACCAGATGCTCTATGCAGCTCGACTGAAGAAACTCCAGCTGTACTCAGTTGTATACCGCCTACTCAGAGGTGATCTCTCCCTGACATACAAGGCCATGTCCAACCCAGAATTGATGGACATGTTCCACCTAAAGAAAACCATATCCCCTCGAGCCACACGGTCCAGGGATCTAAACCTCACCACAATAATAAATAAGACATGCTGGAGGGATAGATTCCTGTCCCAGAGACTTCCCATGCTCTGGAACAAGATTCCAATCTACATTAGGCAGAGCTCCTCGCTAACACTATTCAAGAGAAACCTTGATGAGTTGATGGGAAACAGAAAGTTTTCCCCAGGGATTACTTCAATGGCTCTGCTGGACAGAGGTACAGGAAACTAATCTAAGGGGGCAGCGAAAGCCACCACATTCCGGCTAGGCTTATAAATGCCTTTGGGCAGATACCCTAGTACCTTCCTATGAACCTGTGAACTTAATATAAACAACATAATGTAAATACACTCAACCCCATCAAGTGAGCATGCACGGATGTCACAATACAAGACAAGGGCAACTTGAATTGCATTATTAAGAAGCAGGGGGAGCTTACTAAGGAGTGTGTAGTTATATATGAGTAGATTCATGTACAAACAACAGTAGTTAAGTTAATGAATAACTGTAGAAGTAATCGTGTCCACTTTTTGACACATCTACATAGTAAAAAGGAAATACTGACAAAAGGATCTGAGAGAGACACAGCTACAGTGTATTAAAGGAAGCACATATGATACATGTAACATTAATTTAAATTGCAGAGGTGAGAAAACACTTGTCAAAAAAAGTAGATGTGTTAGATAATATTGCATATACTGCAGGCAGTGTACATCTGTTGTGTCTAGAGAAAACTATATGTTGTAACCAACATTATTCTGTAGTGCCCATATATCATACAACACAATTGTATTGAACTTTAAAGCTGTTACACTGTGCATTTCAGAAAGGCATTTTTATTGTCATTTATTGGAACTGGTAACTATATAAAGGCTACTGTAAAGTTAAAATTGTCAAAGCAAATCATGTGTTGTATATGAATGTACATTATACAATAGTTTACACAGTTATAAAATATACAGTACTTTTTCCACTGTACATTTCCCTAAACATGCTCAGAAAAATGCTGTGCTGAGATGAATATATTGAAAATGCCTAGCTATACCTGTATTACAGGTGTATGGGATTGCTCTGCCATTGCAATGTATACTGCAGGATGAAAGGTAATACATTACCTTCACTTGATTGATCTTAGAAGATACACGCGTTAAATAATTGTGAGCCTTTCAGTGCCTTATGTGCATGAAAACAAACAATAATAAAGTTGCTATGTCAATGTACACACCTGTAATAATGGGAAAATACTAAGAAGACTCATGAACACCTGAAAAATCATTCCAAAAATAGTATTAATTCAAGAGAAAAAAGCATTTGTGGCAACAACATGCATGCTGTGACAATCTCCTCAAGGAGAGATTAAATGCACACTTCTATTCTGCAGGCATTTTGCTTTCAGGTACATGTCCAGAATTCTTGACATGAAAAGTTGGCAACCCTAGTTGTACCTGCATTTAGCCCTGAAGTGAGCCTTATTAAAGACATAAGTAAAACTCGCATTACAGTACAGTACAATAAATCACACCCAGGTGAAACATTAATGTGTATTAATAAGTGACTTGTTGAAGATATTCATTTCACCTACAGCAATATACACTGGCCTGTGACAAAAGTTTTTCTCCTCCACACATAGGACAAAAACTCCACTGTGCAGACATTGGCAAAGCACAGGCTATTTCTTTTACTTTTTGACAAAAATGAACAAATGACAAGAACTATCCCAAAACTTGATCACTTAATGTTCTTTGTGCTAATGATGCATCATCTAATACATCATTATGCCCAGTGCAGTGATATTCTTTGTGCTAATGCACACATCTAATACATCATTATGCCCAGTGCAGTGATATTCTTTGTGCTAATGCACACATCTAATACATCATTATGCCCAGTGCAGTGATATTCTTTGTGCTAATGCACCATCTAATACATCATTATGCTTGGCATGCTCATAGGGAAGTATAGCGAGGACTACAATAACATCAACTATTCAACATTAGGTCACACAAAACTATTATGATACAGGCCCACTTATCCTTGTAACAATTTTATAGCATGGCACTCATCAAGAAATGATGAGTAACATCTCATTTTCTTTAAAGCCCTACATTGTGTAAAAAATAAAAAAATGTGTACATAAATAATTGCACTAAGTCATGCAATACAGATCAGAATTTTGGGGGAAATAATGCTTTTGAATAACCACTGAGACACTCAGCATTTATATCTTGTGGAACTCAATAACATGCTGAGGTCAGATCTCAGAGAGATGTATCAGCCATTGACACCACAGAAAGAAACGTCTGATGTGTCATGAATAACACACTTGAAGGGATCACATCAGTGTCGTTTTGTAATGACTATGTCTCTCCTAACTTAAACTGTGAGACCTAAAAAAGTGGTAATATTACTGTGCCATATCTCCAGTCTTTGCCTATGTCAATCCTGTCTGACAGAATTGTCTGACAGACAGACCCTAACAAATTCAGCCCCCTGCCTATTATGTTCCACACTCTACAGAGCTGTGCAGTAACTACATCTGTTACAGGAGATAGCAATGAAGGTATCATAAAGAACACACTTTAAGGTGTGAACTAAGAAAGGCTTGTGATAGTCATTTATCCAATACAAATTATTCTGAGGGATCAAAAGATGTAGCAATATTACTGCTCACACAATTTTGATTTAGCCATATCACCATTTGCTGGGTAAACCACTCTTGTCTGTCCTTATTTGCACAAATACAGTCCTAGATTTGAACCTGTGATTATCGAGTTACACGTGCTATAGATGTTAATATTAACTGCATGTGCTACAGAACTCAAAACAGAAGCATCTCAGAACACCCATTTGACTGGCATGAAATCCCCAATATGCTGAAAGGGCTTTGATGTAACTAAAATTAATAGAAATCAGTTGATACAATGTTGCTTGTGTCACTTCACAACTCTCACACTATGTTGTCCTTTGCTGGATTTAAACAGAACTCCATAATCTAAAGAATTGTATATTAACTGCACACACCATAGGCAAACTCTTATCACAGCTGTTAGACAGAACATGTCTGAAAGCATGACATCATCATTGTGGTGCAAAGCAGTTGTTTGAGGTAAAAGTAATGGAGGAACCCTTTCCCACTGTAACTGTACACATTAAAAATGTGGTGGACTGGACACCATTCATCCCTAGTACTATAGTCACACTCACTCATACTACTCAGTAATTGCAGGTTTCAAACACCTATCTATCCAGCAACACAAGCTACAGGATATTGTATTAGCTTCACATGCCACAAGATAATTCTTACTTCATATGTTAAGCAGGGCATATATGAAAGCATGACATCATCATAACAATGCTGTAAGGCATATGAGTGATTTAAAGAGTTGTGAGATTTATATCTGTTTCTCATAAGCTTGCATGATGTCAGGTGCACCCAGCCATATGTGTTGTATAATCTAGTCATGCCTGTGACTTCAGAAGCACACACATGCAGAATAGGTAGAGAATGCCAGATAAACTCATGCCTTACTTACTCCACAAACTAGAGCACATTGTATCATTACCTGATACCACAGAATAAGGCTTTCTACAGTGGTGAAATAAGTCACATTTCAGCAAATGGTCTCTTCAGTGTTTAACAAACCAGTTGCCTGTGCTAAAATAGACAGAAAGTAATGAAAGACCCCTCTCCAGCTACACAACTACACATCAGATCAGTAGATGACGCCACTCCTACCTACATTTACACACACATACACATACACACACACACACACACACACACACACACACACACACACACACACACACACACACACACACACACACACACACACACACACACAGAATCTATGGACTAATGCCTGTATTAGAACTATCTAAGATCAAAAATTAGAGGACATGCATGAATTACAAGCACCACACGAGCAGTTTGATTACAGCTGTGAGATAGTGCAGATTTAAAATTGATGCGATCACCATTGTTTTGCTAGGGCAATACTTGTGTGCTACAAGGGAATGAAGGTCGTGGGAGAAGCCCCTCCCACTGTTGCAATACTCGTATGCTACAAAGGAATGGAGGTGGTGGGAGAAACCTTCCCACTGTTAAGCTACACATTGCATGGGTGGGCAAAGCCATTCCAACCTAGTACTAGAGAAACACACACACTCTTAGCATAGTTAGTCACTGTTGGATTCAAACCACCTATCTATCAAGTTACACAATCTAGAGAAGAAAAAAAAACATCAACATCAAGAGCCACAGGAGAGCTCTTAATGTAAGTTCATAGAATCATAGATGACTGCTAGGCTAGTTGTCTTTGGGGGCCATTTTAAGACTAGCCAATTTCCCTCAAAGGTGAGAATCAAGCTCTGTACTTTGTATCTGTGAGGTAAACACCTAAACCATTATGTCAAACCCTAAAAGTGTGCATCACAAGTTTGGATGAAAAGGAATGTGTCTTTACATGTGTGAGATAGAGCACATTTGAAATAATGACATCATCATTATGTAGCAGAACAATTGCTTGAGTTAAAAGGGGAAGAAATTGATTGGGGAGCACTCTCGCACTGCAAACGTCACACCTGAGTGGAAGTGTAAACATCAGCTCTGTTGATGAATCTATACCTATCTAGCGTTAGGTACACACACACAATCATACTATCTCTCCACTGTTGGATTCAAACCACCCATCTAGTTGCACGATCTAGAGTACACAGTATCAATACTAAATAAACAGGAGAAGTCTTGAGTACAACAGAATGCTAAGGCATATATGAAAGGATGGCCTTATCAGTGTGTTGCGGAGAAGGTGTCTTGGCTAAAACTGGAAGAAATTGCTGGGCAGCACTCGCCCAGTGAAATTGTTTCTCCTAAGTTGAAGTGTTCACATTAGCTCTGTTGTTGAAGCCATATCTGCTTAACACTAGAGACACATACACATAAACATGGTAGTCAGTCACTGCTGCATTCGAACTCCAAACTAAGTACACAATCTGAAGTACATTGTATCAATCCCAGCTGGCACAGGAGTAGTCTGATTACCATAGTGTGATAGAGCATGTTTGTAAGGATTACCACTTTAGTCTGTGCAGAGAAGATAGTGTCCATCACAGATTGGGGTGAAAAGGAATGAATCTTGACAAGCAAAACAAACAGAGGTATGTTGATCACAAGTAATCATATACTGCTCAGATAAGTGATCTATCCAGTTATTCATGTACAATGCGGTAGTGTGAGTGACATGTAGCTATTTCATAGTATGGTGTATTAATGATAATCACACTTGTGAAACAGTGGATTGACAACCAAGCATTCCTGAGTGTTCAGCTCAGGATGATTGTATGCACAAAGTAGTTACTCGGTGTCATTTTCTATACTTTTTTATTCTTGGACAATGTGCAGTGTAAGTTGCAAACATAACAGGTCAAACATATGAAAGTACACTCCTTAATACCACTCAGCAGGTGCAAAGGCCCCACACCACTGTACATCATTTGCAAGTCTAATGTACTGGAGTACAGACATATATTGACATAATGAAGTGTTTAGATAGCATACTGCCTACCTTGACCTGGCTAAGGTGTTCGATACATTTCCCCTCTCAGGTATTGTTGACATACTCACTGAGCTAGGTATAAATCCCTACATAACTCAGTCAATTCCAGCTGGCTTACAAGTAGGACTCAGGATGTCAAGCTTGATGAGACCACCTCTACCAAGAGACTGGTCACCCGCATCATACCTCAGGGATCCATGATGGGCCCACACCTGTTTGTCAACTACTTCTCAGAAGTCAAAGCTAATGTCAAGGGCCTCTGTTTCACCAAGTTTGCAGATGACTGTAAAGTAGGAACTATCATAGATTTCCCCCCACAGCATTAACATCCTGCAAGAGGAGCTAACAGACAAATAACTGGTGCCAAAGCCACACTTTAAAACTCAACACCAAGAAGTGCATTATAGTGCCTTTGAATAAATGTCCACACAAGCCAATTTCTCTATTGATAAAATACCCCTAAGAGTTGACCTAGTAATTAGGGATCTGGGAACATATGTAGACAGTAATCTGGCCTTTGAGCAACACATAGCCAAGATAGTAAGAACGTCTTTCTATGTTGCCCAACTTATAAGTAAGGTTATGTCATCCAGGTCGAAGGAATTTATAGTCTATCTTTGCTGAGCCCTTAACAGACCCATTGAGTACAATATCCGCTTCTGCATGTACCTGACCAGGCATTTGCAACAATTAAAATGTCCACAGAGATTCCTCTCATGAGAATGCAGGTATTACCACAGTATCCTACAGAGATTTCCATAAAGCTCTATCTATGAATGGCATATAAGGCATCCCCAGAGTCTGTAAAAGAAACAGCACAAGAAACACTATATAAAAGGATATAAACATAGAGTGTGACATACACAGAACATTCTGGCAAGATAAATATGTATCTCAAAGGATCCCAGCACTATATAAATGGCTCTCCTTCCATATGAAGCAGAGTTCATCCCTGACCCTATTCAAATTTGACACCCAGTCTGGCCACCTTGTCTCTAATGGACAATGCCAGAAAGTAAATGTAGATGTGTAGATCAGAGTGCAAGTATGTGTGTGCTATATCTTTAAGAAGCATGCAAAGGTGTACATGCATGTATAAATTCCAGACACATGCAATCCGTAGTGCCATTTTGAAGGAGCAGCCAGAGAGACAGCATGCATGATCACAGTTGTTAGTTTGTATATAGGTTACTTAAGTTAAAGTCAGTAAGCCTCTATAGTAATGTGTTTGTATAAAATAAAACTGCTAAAACAGAACCCATGAAGACTCTTCTATTGTTTCTGAGGTAGAAGAGTGACACGGTATCAGAACCAGGATCAAAAAGAGAAGAATATTCAGAGCCATGAGATGCAAATATGACAGTGAAGGTAAAACTGAGAGAAAAGACCACAAACAAAGCCAGAAAGAATCAAAGGTAATGAGAAATAGCACAAACTATTTATTTGATATGAAAGATAAAAAAGGGGCATTACAAGGGCACAGACCATATTATCAGGCAAGCAGAAAGCACAAAAAGTTTGTTAACTAAAGAAAATGGTTAAAATAAAAGTATTTGATGAAGCGATTAACAGTAAAGCAAAATGAGCATGTTTAAACAAAAATGAGTGTGTTTAAAGAAAAAATGAGTGTGTTTAAAGAAAAACGAGTGTATTTAAGGCAAAGCTGGGCATGTTTAGAGCCAAATGAACACAAAAAAGTACATTGGGCACAAAAAAGGCTTAAACAAGCAAAACGAATATAATAAGAAAAATAAAGAGCACATTAAATGAAAATAAAGCAAGGTGACTGTGTGTGTTTTGGCAAAGTGCTATGTTTGGGCATAATTATGATTTCATATTTTATCAAGGGCATAACTAAAGTTATTCGAAGTATCTCAAAGTATATAAAGTGCTTACAGTGTGTGCTTATTACTGTGCATATATTTCTAAGAGTTTATTGTGTGCAAAGTGCAACTATTTCATGAAATACAGTCAAAGTATTGCCATTTCAAAAAGTTTCTTGGGCTGAGTGTATCTATTCGCAAAGTGCGGCCATTACAGAGTACTTCTTGTACTGTTAAGAGTTGCCTAGCAAGGTACCACCATTCTGGGGCATTTCAGTGTGCTTTATGCAGTTATTTGCAAAGTGCAATTACTTCAAAAAGTTATTGAGTTTTGGGCAATGGATGTTTGATTTATTCGCATTGTGTGGTTACTTGACGTGTTTCTTACACTGATACGAGGTGTTTTCTTGCAGAAGACGACATTACAAGAGTATTACAGTGCTCGTGAGTTATTCACATTCATCATAAAGTTATCAAATGTTTCTTAAAATGGTGATAAATGACTTTAGCATTTTAGCCTTTCCAGCGATATTACAAAAGTACCAAAGTGCCTGAGAAGTTTATTTCTAAAGTCCAGTTATTTGAAGGTACTACAAGTTTGTTCATTGGCATCATTCCAAAAAGCCCAAAGGGTATAAGTTCAGAGCACAAAGACACTGGACAAATACTGGCATTAGTTTCTGGCATGTGTGTATGTTTGCGCTTATTTGCAAAACCCTTTGCTGGTATGTTTTAGTATGGCAGACGTATTTTGAAAGCCCCTGCCACTTGTATTTGATCAGAATATTGTAGAAAATTGGAGAATATTTGGACAAGACTACAAACAGCTTATACAGATAGAGATGCATGCACCAGAGCATCAATTTTGCTAAACCTAGCCAGGTCAGAGGCCATAGAAAGAGAGTGCTCATTTGTATATGCACCAGCAGTATATTAAGGAGAAGGTACAGGCCGTCATATTGTCGTACAAGCTAAATCAAGGGATGACCGTGAGTATTTGAAGTGCCACTTCAGAGAAATGTGTAACCCCCAGACGAATATTACATTAAAGAGGCATTTGTTTTACATGAGAGATCAGAAACCAGGGGAAACATTTGTAGCTTACATAACTGACCTGAGAAACAGAGCTAAAATGTGTCAGCTTGGTGATTTAAAGGATGAGCTGATAAAGGAGAGGCTTGTGTGTGGTATTAACAGTGCTGCTGTGAAAAAGATTTCATTTCATGACAGTGATTTAATGTTGAGCAAAGGCATAGAGATTTGTCAAATCCATGATGTAATAGAGAAACACACAAGTATACATGCGAGTGACAAGAGTATAGTTTCAGATGGCTCCAGAGCAAATGTAGATAGTATGCAACATGTGGCAAACAACAGCAGGCCTAAGCATGTGGCAGCTACAGGGTTTCCAAAGAAGACACGTGGCTTTCCAGAAAGTTCTAAGAAAGGACCTTGCACCAGCTCAGTGCAGTACAAGCATGAATCAGCAAAACCCAAATCTAGCTTTATTAACTGTTGCAATTGTGGTGCGAATCATGAGTCTAAAAGAGAAAAGTGCTTAGCATTTGGTCAGCAATATCACAAGTGTAAAAAATGGAATAATTTCCAAAAGTTTTGCAAATCAAGTAAGTCTCACATAGTTGTAAAGAAAGGTCACACAAAAAAGCAAGTTGATCAAGTAGAGCTGAAGCAGTCAGCTTTTTATGCAGAGGGTGTATCAGTGCTTGGTGAAAGAGTTGATGTAGTGAACTTATTAACAAGAAGTGAAGTGTTTTGTACTGTCTGGATTAACAGAAAATCCACAGAGCTCAAAGTAGACACTGGTTCAAAATGTAATGTTATATCAGCAGACACATTTGCTAGAGTGAGAATTAACAAACAACTCAATATAACCAATAGTATGTGACTTGGGGTCAATATTATTACATCGAATTTTATAAAGTTCGAATGTTATAATATCAAACCAGTTTTGTTGAATGCTGAAAACAGCGAAGGTGCAGGACACCAAATTCTTTCCCAGGGAAAGAATTTGGTGGGCCGTTGCTGTGGCTTCGCTGTTTTCAGCATTTGATATGTTGGAGCATTACGGGTCGGGTTCAGGTAAGTGTGTGATTGTGTGTAGGTTAGGGTTAGGGGGCGGGTTAGGTGAGTTAGAGTTAGAGCGCAGGTGAGGTAGCGAAGGTGCAGGACACCAAATTCTTTCCCAGGGAAAGAATTTGGTGGGCCGTTGCTGTGGCTTCGCTGTTTTCAGCATTTGATATGTTGGAGCATTACGGGTCGGGTTCAGGTAAGTGTGCGATTGTGTGTAGGTTAGGGTTTGGGGGCGGGTTAGGTGAGTTAGAGTTAGAGCGCAGGTGAGGTGAGTGTGCAATAGTGACGGACCTTAGGGTTAGGGTCGGGTTGAGGTAAGTGGATAGCTAGTAGTGTATGTAAAGTTTAGTTTAGGTTTAGGTGTAGGATTTTAAGTGTATGTGTGTGGATTGCTGTTTTTTGTATGTGTTTGTGTTGTGTGTATGTTTCTCGAAATAGCGATTTTTTTTTCCCTGGGAAAAAAAATCACTATTCTGACTGTTCGATGTTTGCGGATTTCGATGTTTAGGGTTCTATATTATAACATTCGATCTTTGTAGATTTCGATGTTATAATATAGACCCATGACTTGTTGCTTACGGAGGTGAAGAAATTCAGACAGATGATTTAGTGATGCTTTCATGTTATTTGGCAGAGAACTGTTACGACTTGTTATTCTATGTAGTTCAAAGACCAGTGCCATCTTTATTGGGTCTCAAAGATAGTTTAAGAGTGAATCTGCTTTCTTTTGCTAAAGAAGTTCAATATGTATGTGCATTTCCAAATTCTAATTTCTTTGAACCCATTTTCACAAAGTATGCTGATGTTTTCGCTGACAAGTTAGGCAAACTTCCAGTTGTGTATTCCATGAAGTTAGACCCGGAGGTCACTCCAGTAGTCAGACCAGCAAGAAGAGTTCCAATAGCTATGCAAGATAAAGTTAAAGCTCATTTGGATAAGATGGTGCAGCAAGGTCTGGTTTGTCCAGTCACAGATACAACTGAATGGGTGTCGTCCATGGTAACCACTCATAAATAAGACTTAGACAAAATCAGAATGTGCATTAACCCAAGGGATCGGAACAAAGCATTAAAGAGACCATATCATTCAATGCGCACAGTCGAAGAAGTTGAAGTTCTAATACCTAATGCCACTATATTTTCTGTTTTGGATGCAAAGAGTTTGTTTTGGCAAGTGATGCTGGATCTCAAATCCTCATTTCTAACTATTTTTGGTACCCCATTTGTCAGATACAGATTCCTAAGGATGCCATTTGGAATAAATTCTGCAAGTGAAATCTTTCAGTGTGCAATGGATCAAATTTTTGCAGGTTATCCTTGTGCCATAATAGTAGATGATCTATTGGTTGGAGGCAATGGTGAAGCGTTACGGATTTGACAAACCTCTATGGCTTTGTTTAACATTAAATCACTGTCACAAAGTGAAATCTTTTTCACAGCAGCACTGTTAATACCACACACAAGTCTCTTCTACAAATTAAAACTATGCACCTATTTCTGACAGAAGTCTCAAGAAAGTTCTAGACAGAGCATGTGAAGTAAACTTGAAACTGAATCCTCTGAAGTACAAATTCAGACTTCCAGAAGTTACGTATGTAGGACATTTGTTTACAAGTACAGGTATGAGACCAAACCCAAAAAATCAAGCATCTATTTTGAAATGTGAGCACTAGATAATGTGTAAGCATTACAGCATTTCCTCGGCATGGTCAACTATTTAGGCAAATTTATACCAGACTTCAGTGAGTTGACAGCACTTTAAGAAAACTCACACACAAAAATGTTGTATTGTCATGGTTGGAACAGTACCAACAGGCATTTGACAACCTCAAGCAGAAAATTGCCACCCCACCTACATTAACATACTATGATGTGAATAGGTTCATAGGTTCATAGGTTCATAGGTTCATACTAGGCTATCTGCCGTAGGGCATTTATAAGCCTAGCCAGAATGTGTTTGGCTTTCGCCATCCATTTTACATTTATTTTGCTATGCCCTTTTTCGAGGTTAGTATACTGTGCCTCTGTCTAACAGTGACACAGAAGTGATACCCGGGGTAAACCTACAATCTCCCATCCACTCATCAAGATTTCTCTTGAAGAGAGTCAATGAGGGACTCTGCCTAACCTGGACTGGGATTTTATTCCAGAGTGAAGGGAGCCTCTGGGTTATGAATCTGTCCCTCCAGCATGTCCTATTTATTTCAGTGCTGAGGTTCTAGTCTCTCGAGCGCGTAGCTCGATGGGATTTGGATTTTCTGAGGTGCAGTATGTCCATTAATTCCAGGTTGGACATGGCTTTATACATCAGGCACAGATCGCCTCTGAGCAGGCGGTATGCC
This sequence comes from Protopterus annectens, assembly GCF_019279795.1. Classification (NCBI taxonomy): domain Eukaryota; kingdom Metazoa; phylum Chordata; order Ceratodontiformes; family Protopteridae; genus Protopterus; species Protopterus annectens. Next base: position 1,092,279,976 of record NC_056737.1, read on the forward strand.
ACTGAGTAGAGCTGGAGTTTCTTTAACCGGGCAGCATATGGCATCTGTTTGAGCCCTTTGATCCTCTTGGTGAGGTACTTTTGGGGTCTTTCCAGTTGCTGCAGGTGTCTGGTAAGGTACATCCCAAAAGGGGCATTGTACTCAATTATGGGCCTGATGAGGGATGAGTAAAGAGGTACGATGACCTCCCCTGATCTAGATGTGAATCCCTTCATGATTAGGTGGGCTATATAAAATGTTTTTCTAACCACTTTGGCCACGTGGTTGTCAAATGAGAGATTGCTATCAACTTGGGTCCCCAGGTCCCTAATTACGTCTTCTGTACTTAATGGGTTACCACCTATGTGGTAATTTGTGGGCACTTTGTTTTTGCCAAAGGGGATGACTATACACTTTTTGGCATTTAGCTTGAGGCCATGGCTCTGGCACCAGTTGTCTGTTTCTATGAGGCCCTTTTGGAGGATGCTTGTGTCGGCTGGAGAGTCGATTATGGGGCCCAGTTTGCAGTCATCTGCCAACTTGGTCAGCCACAGTCCTTCCATGTTGGCCTGTACCTCCGAGAAATATATATCGAACAAGAGAGGTCCCAGGACTGAGCCTTGTGGGACACCACTTGTAACTGGTTTGGAGTCTGACATGGATCCAGCAATTCTAACCATGTGAGTTCTGTCCTTGAGCCAGTTTGCAATCCATCTAGTGACATAGGGGTTTATATTTAAGCTAGTGCACTTATCTATAATGCCCGAGTGGGGTATTGTATCGAAGGCTTTTGCGAGGCCCAGGTAGGCTGTGTGGATCACCTTCCCCTCGTCAATGGCCTTGGTGACTGTTTCAAAGAAATCAACCAGGTTTAAGAGGCAGGATCTGCCCTTAACAAAGCTGAACTGGGTAGGATCCAATGTCTGTAGGTCCCCAATATCTTTATTTTTGAGGTCCATGATGATCCTTTCCATAGCTTTGCAGAGCAAGCTAGTCAGGCTTATGGGGCGATAGTTTCCAGGATCCGTTGAGGCACCACCTTTATGGAGAGGGACCACTGTTGCTGTACGCCACTCTTCGGGCACATATCCTGTAGTAAGGCTGAGATTGAACAGTAGTTTTATGTTTGGGTTTAGCTCTTCTTGGAGTCCATGTAGGACGCAGCCCGGGACACCGTCTGGTCCCATTGATGCTGTGTTTTTTGCTTTGGAGAGGGCGGCTCTTACCTGAGCATCTGAGATGTCAGGGTGGCAGCACTCTTCTGGGATAGATATTTGCCCTTTTGGTGGGGGGGAGAAGTTTGCGCTGAACCTGTCAGCTAGGATGTTGGCAATGTCTGTGGGTTCGGTGTATTTTTTGTCATTTTGGACTAATTCTGAGCATATCTGGGAATTACCACCCAGGTTCCTAACATAACTAAAGAAAGCCTTGTGATTATCCTTAGTGTCCTGTGCAATTTTTCTCTTGAAGCTGGCCTTAGACAATTTTATGAGCGCCCATAGTTTTTTGCTAATACTGATCAGTGATGCCTTCCCTTTTGGGGATTTTGTTCTATCATTTAGTAGCTTCCTCCTTCTATTGTATAGTTTGTTTATGGCTGGGGTCCACCAGACAGGACCTCTGCCTTTGGAGGATTGGGTCTTGGTTTTATTTGGGATTGCATGATCCATGCATTCCTGAAGGTGTTCATAGAATGCGTTTATAAAGGATTCTGAGGTCTGGGCCGTATTTTCCACAGGCCCGGGGGCTTTGAAGGATTCCACCTCGGTTTTGAGGAGTGTGAAATTTGCTTTAGAGAAGTTTTTCACTGTGGTTTTCTGGGCAGGGGGTGGGGTCAGGATGTGAATATCCAGTGAGATTAGTTTATGGTCTGATCTTACCAGTGAGGGATACACTTCTGGTCTGGAGCATAGAGTCCCCATGTTGGTGATGATCAGGTCCAGTATGCTTTCCTCTTGTGGGAGTGGTAACAAGTTGTTCCATAGCATTTGAGTTTATAAATTCTAGGAACCTTTGGGCTAGGGTGTTGGAGCTAGAGTAATGCTCCCAGTCTATGTTTGGGTAGTTGAAGTCACCCAATATAATGGTGTTTGGAGAGACCTTCATGTTTTCCAGTGTTCTCAGGAAGGCCGAGTGGGGTTCCTGGGTTTGGGAGGGTGGTCTGTAGCAGGCTATAAACTGGAAGGCAGTTTTACCCACTGTTAGTTGCACATGGATAGTCTCTGATGCTTCGTGCTTTACCACCAACCTGGAGGTGTGGGTATCATTGATGAATATCGATACTCCCCCTCCTTTTGTGGTTTGGTCCAAGTTTTGGGGCTGAAAAGCATGGTATGACCTGGTAGTGCTGGGGTGCTCTCAGGAGCCCTGAACCAGGTTTCTGTTACTGCACAGATATCGATGTTCTCCATGCTAAGGAGAGTTTCGAGTGCGTGCACCTTGAGGTTTAGACTTCTGGCATTGAGTAGCATTACTCTTAGTTTCTTATCCCTTGTGATACCTATGGAGGTGGGTTTGTCTTTTGAGCCTTGCCTAAAAAAGGCACTATGGGGGTAGCAAGAGCCTTTGCCAATATCCGAGGTGTGACAGGTGCAAGCCGTCCCTAGTGAAGCATCGTGGCTTGTCGAGCATATCATCCCAAGCTGACAGGCATTGGATCCCCTTTGAATGACACCAGTACTTAAGCCAATTGTTGAAATTGATCATCTTGTCTTCATATTGTGGCATCATTCTTGGTGAGGGTAAGATGCTACTCAAGGTCAGGGTCATACCGGCCTGGGCTACATGCTCAGAGTGCTCCTCTATGTCTCTTTTCATGTAGTCCAGGGAGGTACGTCTCAGGTCATTCACACCAGCATGGACAATGACTGAGTCATACTTGTACTTGCCTTGGAGTGACCTGAGTGCTTGTGTTATGTGGCGGATCCTAGCGCCCGACAGGCTGCTCGCCGTGACCCTCTCCTTGTTCAGCCTGGTGAGCGGGACGTCAGTGTGCCTGACGATAGAGTCACCTATTACAAGTGTATCAGGTGTTTTGTTTAGTCTTAAGGGCTGTGACTGTTCGGTACACTTGCTTTGTGAGATATGTGTTGCACGTGTTTTGTTTTGGGGTAGCGGTTGCTTGGTTGTCTGCTTTGAAGGTCTCTGCTGCTTAGGCAGATCTTTATTTAGAGCCTCCGAGTATGTTTTTGTGTGTTTATGTGTTTGGTTTGCTGTCGTGGTAGGTCTATGTGAGACTGGAATTGTAGTGAGTGTGGTTTTCTTCTCCGCCTGATTGGTTATGCCAGCACTGAGTTGAGAGAGCTTAGCCTCCAGTTTGGCTATATGGTTGCATCTCTCACATGTGTTGGAGTTTGTTGGGAGGAGGAGAGGGTTATCTGTGTACATGAGGCAGTTGTAACATTGCCTCAAGATTCCCAGATTCACCAGCTGGACCGGAGAGGAGATTGACAACTGACCTTTGGACATGCTAGAATAATATTGGGAATTCCTTTATAATTGAAAACAAGGGCCAGTGGGGAGTGAGGGTGTAGTGCTTTTAATTTTTAGTGCTGACTTATATAATTGCTTTAGTGAGCAAGTGCCAGGTAAATTAAGTGCAATGTGTTACAGGTAACTTAAATGCAAAAATGACAAACAGTAACTTTCTTTCAAGTGAAACAAGGAAATAAGTACAGTAAGCAATGCAGATATCACTAGTGATCCACAGAAGTGCTGGGAAGCCACGTATTAGGTGGAATTAGCATTCCAGGGAAATAACAAGCAAACAAACAACAAGCATATAAACAAAGCTAGATTCAGCAGGCCTGGATCTAGTCTATGCTACAGCAAACAAGGTGTACCAATTTCAGTAAGATACAGTTCAAATATTCAGGCACTATAAACCTTTAACCAGAAATTCCCAGCTCAGAAGGGCAGAGTCCAGCCTCTTCTCCCACAAGAGTGCAGACCACGAACCTTCTTAATGTAAAATAACTGGCCTGAAGCCCAAGTGATTAAACCAGAACTAATACACTTTAAGAATAACAGACACTGGGCTCTCAATCAGCAGTTCCCAACTTAGAAGGATGAAAGCTACCTGTCCTGCCACCACAGTGCATGCCACAAACCTTCCTAACGTAAAACAACTGGTCTGAAGCCCAAGTGCTTAATCCAAAAGACTTAGAATGATAGTTAAACTTTAATCAAGTCACTACCAAGCAGTAATAAATACAATTGAATACTTGAATAAACCAGTTACTCTTTCTTGTGATGCTTCAGAATTTTGTCTAGGCACAGTTATACTTCAAGAGGGCAGACCAGTAGCCTATGCATCTAGAACACTATCCCAAACTGAGATGCAGTATGCTCAAATTGGGAAGGAGCATTTGGCAATAGTATTTGCATGTTCCAAGTTTCATGATTATATTTATGGTCAAGCTATTCAGATTGAAACTGACCACCAGCCTGTAGTTACTATTTTACAGAACTTATTAATTCAGCTCCAGTGAGATGACAAAGAATAATGCTCAGATTGCAAAAGTACAATTTCAAAATGGTCTACACAAAAGGCAAATTGCTGTATCTGGTTGATACTTTATCCAGATCGTTTGACTCAGAGAATTTTGACTTTGATGTGATGTCAGTGCATAGTTTTTCCACCACTAGACGATGAGTTAAGAGATCACACTCAGACTGATCCAAGTTTACAAAAGCTCAATCACTATCTCAATGTTGGATGGCCGTCAAAGCAATCTAGTGTACCACCTGAAGTGCAAATGTATTTTCCTTACAGAGATGAATTGTTGATGGAAGATGGCATTATTTTCAACGGTCCTAAAATTGTTGTTCCTGCATCCTTACAACAAAAATACATCCAGATTTTGCATCGTGGTCACCCAGGGTCCACATCCACTAAGAGAAGAAGAAGATAATGAAGTCATTGTTTGTTAGCTACATTAGACCCAAACTTGAGTATGCAATAACAATACAGAAACCCTATAGGAAAACAAGCATGACTAAACTGGAAAGGGTACAGCAGAAATATACCAAGGGTGTCCATGGATATAAAAATCTAAGTTATTATGAAAGACTAAAATATCTGAACTTATACAGTGTCTTTTACAGATATTTAAGAAGAGATCTTATTAAGGTATATAGGGCATTCAGTGACAAATACCTCTGGGAATGTTTGGGGTATCAAAAAGTACTAGAGAATCATCAGATAACCTATGTAGAAGATTCTATAGGAATGAGAAGTGTACTAACTGGTTCTCTGGCAGAGTAGCTGATGCTTGGAACAGACTACCAAATTACATTAAAGCAAGTACTAGTTTAGATATTTTTAAGAACAGCCTGGGCATTTATTATGGGAACAATTGTTTTGGTATATTGGCAAGCTAGAAGAGCATCAATGCCTGTGCTTGAAACATTTGTATGTATGTATGTATTTATGTATGTAGAGAATTAGTATTTTGGCCTTCTTTATCAAAAGACATGATAGAGTACTTTCTTCTTGTTCAATATGCAATAGTACTAAACCGCAATTGCAAAGAGAACCACTTCAGCTAAGTCCAATTCCTGAACTTCCTTTGTCTACTGTAGGAACTGATATCTCTGAGTGGGACAATCAGCACTACTTAGTTTTGGTTGACTCTTATTCAAATTGATTTAAGATTGATCTACCACATAACATGACATCCACTGCTGTTATTATTAAATTGAAACGTCATTTTTCAGTTTATGGTAGTCCACACAAACTTTTCTCTGACAATGGTTCTCAATTCACTAGGCAGTTGTTTCAGAAATTTGCAAAATAATGGGACTTTGTACATGTCACTAGTAGTCCTGAATATCCTCAGTCCAATGGTCTAGATGAACATGCAGTGCAGAGTGCAAAGCAATTATTTGAAAAGTCAAAGCGTGACAATACCGATGTGTTCTTGAATTTGCTTAATCTCAGAAACATAACTAGTGATGATATTCTTGACTCACCTTCTCAAAGACTGCTTTCCAGGCAAACTAGAACTATGCTACCTATTTCTTTCAGTTTGTTGCAGCCTAAATCTAAAAACAACAAAACCATCAAGGCTCAATTGTTTAAGAAGTGTAATATCCAGAAATCTAGTTACGATAGATCAAGCAGATTACTTCGCCAGATGGGGGAAGGAGAGACAGTACGAATTTAGACAACAAAAGCTTTTGATCAAATAAGACAGATTACAGGCATCTGTGCCAAGCCAAGATCCTGCTTGGTAGACTCCAAGGGTATGGAGTATAGGAGGAACTGCAGACATCTTCTTCCTGTACCAGTATCATCACCATCATTGCAATCACAACATTGTTTCTGTGATGCAGACTCTAAATTTAAAAGTGAATCAGGCACTGTTTTCAGACCAAAATGTGTTCAAAATTTTGATTCCATTCCAGAAAATGATTCGAACATTCTACAGGTCAACCATTTTGCAGAAACTGTTCTAGTTGCTAAATCTAATTCCTAGTTTGATGTCACATGATATGGATGAGTATCTAAGTCTAGCATGAAATATGCAGCAACGTGGACTTGATTGTATACACATGTGTATTTAGTATTGTACAATGCATGACTAAGGATTACCTGTTATTTCTGCAAGCCAAATAATCTCATAACAATTGTATGATCTATTTCTCAAAGAGGGAGGATGTAGATCAGAATGCAAGTATGTAAGTGATATAGCTTTAAGAAGCATGTGAGGCTGTACTTGCATGTATAAACTCCAGACATGTGCAACCCTAGTGCCATTTTGAAGGAGCAGCCAAAGACATAGCATGCATGATCGCAGTTGTTAGTTTGTATATAAGTTATTAAGTTAAAGTTAGTAAGCCTCTATAGTAATGTGTTTGTATAAAATAAAGCTGCTTAAGCAGAACTCATGAAGACTCTTCTATTGTGTTTGAGGTAGAAGATTGAAAGTAAGTAAAATATTATCTAACTGACATACCCCTCCCCAAAGCCCTTAGCCACCTCTAAACTAAAATATCCTGCCTCTTCACAAGGAAGGCAGCATCACTGAACTATCCATCTACAGGTCCATAACCATACTTCTCCCATTTCTTAAGCATATCATTGATACAATTTCAGACTAAACCACAGCACCAGTACTGCATTACATAACTCCATAAATGCCACCAATCAAAAATTCAACATAAGCAATAATGAATCCATACTATATATGGACTTATCATAAGCCTTAATACAATCTCCCATGACAAGCTACTGTTTCATCTAGCTTCCTTAAGCCTTCCCTTTCCCACCCTTTCCTGGTTCCAAAGCCAAGTGTCAGATAAATCACTAGTGGTTAAATGATAAGCAAGCCACTCTACCTTACTACCAGTATCTGTCGGTGTACCCAAGGGATCAATACTTGCCCCCCCCCTTGTTCAACATTTTTATTAATAGTTTGTAAACTGATATTAAACCATCAACCTTAATGTCACATGCTAATGATTCTCTTATTATATGCTCAGCCAGGAATCCTACTGCCACCATGGTCTAGTGGTAAGATACTGGACTCCAAACAACAGTTATCTGAGTTTGAGACCCTTTGGCCCAAACTATTCTTTCTTTCTTTCAATCCCTTCTTTTGGTGGGTTAAATACTTGTTTGGGATGGGCTTTGTATAATGGCTAAGATCTTTGCCTCATAGACACAAGATACAGGATTTGATTCTGACTTCAAGCTGCTGGCTAGGCTTAAAATGGCCCTTCAGAACAATTACCCTGGTGTTCTCCTATGAGCCTATTTCAACAATACTCTGTTTCAGCAGCTCACTCAGGACTTTTTTATCTCCATCAAAACTTGGGTGACCAAATTTGACTTCATCCTGAATCCAAAGAAAACAAAACTATTCTTCTTTTTCACCCCTAAGTTCAATATTGATTAAAAAACAAACTTCAAAATCATTTCCTCCAACAACACAATAATTGAAGTAGTCTCCAACAGTAAACTACTAAGTGGTACAACTGACAACTTGAAATTTGACTTACATATTCAACACGCTATACAAAACAAAAACATCAAAACCTGAGTTTTTTAAATATACTTAAACACTATCTCAGAAAAAGTAGTTGAACAACCCTCTCATCCTCCTATTTTCTTCCTGCACTCCTATATTCCTCAGTAATTTTCATCATCCTCCAGGCCACACAGAAGACCAGACTTTAGACTAGGGCTACAATAAAATAGCCACATTTGCTTCTAGTAAAGCTTAATCTTATCATCAGTGCATTTTCCTTAAGCATTTAATTTGGCTAGAGCTACCCCACTATGTCACTCTCTGTCAGGTACAAGTAACACACAGTGCAGTGCATCATCAGGAGAGATACCCTGCCTTACACTCTTTGTTACAAAAGTACACCCCAAATCAGCAGATCCACTTTAGTAATAAATATCTCCTCATGGTTCGAAAGTCTAACAACATAGCTGGAGATGTTCTGTATTCTAACCATATCTACAAGACCTGCGGACCTCTATCCTACTATCTTTTAAACTCACTGACAAGACACTTGTCTTCAAAACTTAACTAAGACCACTCCTCCTTAACTACTGGCTATAACACCATTACTGTCTAGCCTAGGAACTCCAGCTAGCTTGACCACTATAACAAGTCCTGTGCTAAACATTTTGTTGAACCACTTAAGTACTGAATATGTAGTATTATTTAACCACTTCTACAATCATTTTTTTCCTGATAAGTATTAACTGTATTTGGGAACCTTTTTGTATTACTATATCTTACTAATGTGTATAAATATATAATGTCTTATGAATTATATACATATAAATTCATAATATTTGCATAAAATGTGAAAATGTGATTGCAAAATGCATTGTTCTTTGATTTTAAGTGTATGGAGCTTTTCTTCCTGGGCCTCCACTGTAGAACGACCTTGTGCTGAGCAGACTTCCATGGTAAACAAAACAAAATAATGATGATGATGATGATGATGGTGACAGTAATAATAAGTAATAAATACAAGGATCATTTCTAAATGGGAATCTGAAGGCCTTCATCTTATGTCATTTTGGAAGACCTCAGTTTCTTCAGTAAGCATTATTATTAATTAATGTACATTTTTTCACTGTCTCAGCAGACCTTGTACAGTAAGTTGAAGAATGAATACCTTTCTTTGTGACCTAATGCTTCTGCAGCATTTCTGTCTTTTTTTTTAATAAATGCAACACACCTATGCAGTTTGTTGACTAGTTGATTCATCCCCTACAGTTTAATAATTGTAATGACAAATCTGTGTCAGCACTGCTCACTCACAAATCTTGTTTGAAATAAATCATGACATTATGCCTGACTACTATTACTTTAAGAAAGGCTTTAAAATGCCTGTAATTCATACTTTTTAATCTTATACATTTTTCAACTTCATTAACCTTTTCCATGACCCTTTTCATTTCAAGGGTTTTGACACATAGTTTAATTTAACAAATTCTTGAAGGTCTGATCTGGTCATCAAACTCACAAAATCTGTTTTTCTACTCATGGAGAGGTCATAATTAATTGTGATAACGCAAAGTGGCTTTTTCTTCAGCATTTATGTCCGTTTTCAAAACATCCCTTTTTAAATGCCTTGCCCTTCGCTGTAAAACACCACTCAGCTCTTCAACCACACGGAAAGTTCTAGTGAGTGAGTAAATATGGTCTCATGAACATTGACACTAACATCAGTGCCTTTATTGAGTGTCAAGCTGAGAGACTGAGAGATTTCAGGACTTTTGTAGAGATTGTCTTTGATGTTTGATGACAGGTCTATAGTGGTCTGATATGAGGGTCTCAGTTTTCAGCCAGTGGCTTTTCCCCTTGGCATCTGCCATTGACATGTCTATAAATATAAATATTTCAGAATAATCTTTGACAGAATCTCCATCTAAAAATGTCCTTGCCAGAACATCCCTGATTTTGCCTTATATTGTTGCATTGCCCCTTGTAAAAGTTTTCATTTTCTGGTAAATCACTGAAGACTAAGTCTGTCAGTAATGCCATTCATTAGACTTTCATAGTTCTTACTGATCGGGAAATGCATGTTGATGCAAATATGTTATTCTATTAACTTATTTTAAGTGAATTAGAATAATATTTAAAAATTGTTCTCCTTTTCTGCCTTTGTCCCCACATTATGGATTGTTTTGTCCAAAATACTTGAGCAAAGAAGTTGAGAGGTATGGTTATCACTTCCTTTAACAAATAGCTGAATCTGGCTGCTTTTTCAGAACTGTGTCTTGTTCTGTTTTCTACAAAGAATACTGGCTTCTAACCAATGGCAGCTCCAGGCTCCTTTTCTTGGCAGGACACAATAAGGACACTATAGCTAGCAGCAGGAGCACACAGGACATGAGAAAAAAAAAAAAAAACAGCGAACACCATACCAATAAAGTATAGAATACATAATAAATGATGACAACTCACCCATAATGCACTGTTTGAAATGAAAGCCCATTTTCATATGAAAAATGGCAAATCCCGTAATCCTACAAATCTTGGCAATGTTCACAACAAAGCTACTAATTTGCCATGCTCAAGGATCATGGATTGGATGAAGTGTTGGTATGTTGTGTGTGTATGTGTGTGTGTGTGTGTGCATGAGCACATGTATGCGCCTCTTTATATATAGATTGGCTATGTCTTCAATATCCAAGTATGTGATATAATTTACTATTAACTCTGTGCACATTATTTACTTCATGTCTGGTTTTGGTTCATTTAATTGGGGTCTGGAGTTCCATGCTAAGTTTAGCAATAGCATTTTTAGCGTCTTGAAAGTTAAATTTATTTTTGTAAGCAGCTCCTTGAGAGTTGCATTTATTAACTGGGAAAGTCTGACTTGGAGGAAAGCCAATTTTCTCTAGAGGCCCAGAGAGAAACACTCCAGACTCATGTCTTTCTAATGTAGGATGAAACTGGAAGATCCAGATGCAGACTACACACAGAAAGCACCCCAGCTGAGACTCAAACCAGAGAACCTCTTTGCTGTGAGGCAAGAACACTACTGATGCACCATCAGATTTTTGCATGCAGTGAGATTTTTCTTTCTTTTTATTATAGTGCCTGTAAGGATGTTGTATAAGCTTAGGGTCATCAGGTTGAAAGGGTTTTTTGGATTTACTCAAATCATTGCACAGTTTTAGCAGATTAGCCTTTGCTTAATCTTTGAATACAGAGGTATTTAAGAATACTTCTGGCTTCAGTCCTATGGTGAATGTGACTGATTTGTTGTCCAATTTCTCCAAAGAGGAACTGACAACTAATGGGGAACAAAGCTGTCCCATATTGATAAGTACGAAGTCTAGGATTTTTTCACCCCTTGTAGGGGTGCAGGCTAACAAGTCCCAAAAGTTTGCATTAATAAAGTCTAGAAATTTCTGGGCATACATGTTTGAGGTTGTATAAGTCTCACAGTTAATGGGGGGGGGGTGAAGTTTATTAGGAATATGGTGCTTGGTTTAATGCATAGGGACTCCATAATAGGAAGGAGGTATGGGATAAGGGGGGCATAAAGGAGAGTCCCATAGTTAGCTATGATATAAGTTTTTTGTTAATATTAAGTTGGATGTGGAGGAGTTCCAGGTCACTATGGTATCTAACAAATCTGGGGGTGTTTTTTTTTTTTTTTTTTTAAGAATATGGAAACATTGTTGATTTTAGTGCCCTCTTCAATTGTGGTGGGCCTGAATGTGTATTAGGCATTGAAACCTTGCACTGATGGAGTGGTATTATTAGTCTTGAACCCCGTCTCCAAGATGATGCATATGTTGATGTTCCAGGGTAAGGAGTGCTTGTAGGGAGTGGAGTTTTTTTTAAGGCTCTTAACATTGAGCAACAATACTTTATTTATTTTATTTTACATTTGATTACCAACACAAATTTTTGTCCTAGCAACTGGAAGCTCCTATGATCAAACAGTACCCAAGGCTCTCCCTTGCATGTATCTTGTACTGATACCACCAAACCAATTTAGACGTGTGTCCGAATATCTTTAAGCTAATCGAACCAGCAGGTTGAGCTCTGAGCTTAATATAGATCTTAAGAGATTTTTATTTTTCAAAATGCTGCAAAAGATTCTCCTGTAAAATCAAAAAAAACAAACAAAAAAAAAAAAAAACCAACACGGTGACTCTTGGTTCTTCTTCTTCAAATGAAATTCTCCTTTACTGTGGGATCTTTTCAGAAGTTAGGTAACTTTAGTTAAGACCAAACTTCTGACAAGATCACACAATAAAGGAAAATCTCATTTGAAGAAGAAGAACCAAGAGTCACAGTGTCATTTTTTGTGATTGCATAGGAGAATCTTTTGAAGCATGTTGAAAAAATAAAAATCTCTTATAGGTTTATAGGTTCATAGGCTGGTTCATAGGAGAATCTTTTGAAGCATGTTGAAAAAATAAAAATCTCTTATAGGTTTATAGGTTCATAGGTTGGTACTAGGCTATTGGCCCTAGGGCCTATACAAGCCTAGCCATAACAATTCCCTGGCTATTTCTTCCCACACTATTTACTTCCCTGGACCCCTGTCTAACAGGCTGACTGACACAATCCTCGGGGTGAATATCCTTTTTCCCATCCAGTCGTCAAGGTTCCTTTTGAAGAGGGCCAAAGAGGCGCTGTGCTTGACAAGTATGGGCAGTCTGTTCCAGAGTCTGAGGAGTCTTTGGGTGAGGAACCTATCCCTCCAGCATGTATTGTTTATTGTGATGACAAGGTTTAGATACCTGGAGCATGCGGTTCTGAGGGATTGGGATTTCTTTAAGTGTAGCATGTCCAACAGCTCTGAGTTTGACATAGCCTTGTATGTTAAGCAGAGATTGCCTCTGAGTAGACGATATGCAACAAAGTATAGCTGGAGTTTTTTAAGGTGGTCAGCGTAGGGCATCTGCTTTAGGCCTGTGATTCATTTAGTGAGGTATTTCTGTGGCATTTCCAGTTGTTGCAGATGTCTTGAGAGGTACATACCAAACTGGGCATTGTATTCTATAATGGGTCTAATGAAGGATGAGTACAGTGGGACAATGACCTCCTTTTTTCTGGATGAAAAGCCCTTAGTTGATGAGGTGTGTCACATAGGAGTATTTCCTGACTGTTGTGGCAATGTGGTTATCGAAGATGAGACCACTGTCCACCTGTGTCCCTAAGTCTCTTATCACACTTTCGGTGTTTAGTGTACTGCCACCTATGTGGTAATTCACAGGTACATGTTTTTCCCAAAGGGGATAGCTATACATTTCTTGGCATTGAGCTTGAGCCCATGGCACTGGCACCAAGCATCTGTTTCTGTAAGGCCCTTTTGTAGAGTATCCACATAATTTGGGGATTCAGTAATGGCTCCCAGTTTGCAGTCATCTCCGAACTTTGTTAGTCAGAATCCCGTAGTGCTGGCCTGTATTTCAGAGAAGTAGATGCTAAACAAGTGGTCCCAAGACTGAACCCTGAGGTACTCCACTTGTCACTTGTCTGGAGCTGGATTTGGAGTCAACTACTTTTACAGTGTGGGTTCTGTCAGTAAGCCAGTTGGTAACCCATCGAGTGACATAGGGATTAATGCCCAGCTTAGTAAGTCTATCTATGATTTCAAAGTGGGGGAATGGTGTCAAAGGTCTTGGCGAGGTCCAGATAGGCTGTGTGGACCACCTTACCCTCGTCCATGGCTCTGGAGACTGATTCAAAAAGTCAATCAGGTTCAGGAGACAAGATTGGTCCTTCACAAACCCAAACTGGGTGGGGTCCAGTGTTTGAAGGTTGCCAATGTTTTTGTTTATAAGTTCCATGATAATACATTCCATGGTCTTGCAGACAGGCTCTTCAGACTGATGAGGCGGTAGTTCCTGGGATCCAAGGTGGATCCCCCCTTGTGGAGTGGGATAACTGTAGCTGTGCACCACTCAGTGGACACGAAGCCTGAGGTGAGGCTATGATTAAACATGACACTTGGTTGAGGTGCCAGTTCATTTTGTAGTTCATGTAATACACAGCCCGGGATGTCATCTGGTCCCATGGATGCTGAATTCTTAGCTTTGGAGAGTGCACTTTTTACTTGTGTGGCTGTTATTACCAGAATTTGGCAATCTTCTGGTATTGAGATGGGCCGTTTAGGAAGTGAGAGGGGGTTGAAGTTGGCATTGAACTGATCTGCTAGGATATTGGCAATATCCTTGGGATTAGTATATTTAATGCCATTCTGTTGTAGCTCAGAGCTGATCTGAGCATTGCCATTTAGATTCTTGACATAGTTATAGAATGCCTTGTGGTTGTCTTTGGAATCTTTGGCAATTTTGTTTTCATAACTAGCTTTGGAGGATTTTATGAGGAATCTCAGCTTCTTACTGAGGCTGGTAAGGGAGTTTTTTGCATCCTGGGATTTTCCTCTTTTCTGCAACAGTTTCTTTTTTTTGTTGTAAAGTTTGTTTATGGCAGGGGACCACCAGATCGGCTTCGTTTTTTTGGAGGAGTGCATCTTGGCTCTATTTGGGATGGCACGATTGATGCATGAGTGGATGTGCTCGTACAGTGCCTTAGTGTAGGATTCAGCAGTCAAACTTTCAGTTCCCGTCTGCATGGTTGTCATGAAGTTTGTCACTTCTGACTTGAGTAGCATGAAGTTGGCTTTGTAGAAGATAAGATCTATGTTAAGCTCAGAGCTTGACCTGTTGGTTTGATTAGTTTAAAGCTATTTGGACACATATCTGAATTTATATTTGATTACTGGGAAAGTCTGACTAGACACAAGTCCTTTTTCAGCAGTGGCCTGGGGAGAAAAGCTCCACATTTGGTAAACATTACAATGTACATTAGGATAGTTATACATGTGTTATCCTACACATGTTTTTGAACAATGTATGTTCAATTTATGCTATCTGGATTCTGTTTTTTTATGCTTGAAGCCTTTGAAGACTGAGAGGGACAACAATTTAGACAACATACAGAAGTCTTGGGGAGACAGGTGTATGTCATCCCTGGCAAGCAGTTAGGACTGTCTACCTTCTCAAAAAAGGCAGATATATATTGGACCTACTTAGAATGAGACCAGAAGCTGAGCCAAATGTTGAACTTAATAATCATTTGTTCATATTGTGGCATCGTTCTTAGTCATGTCTGAATACTGCTCAAGACTAGGTTTTTGCCTGCCTCAGTCACATATTCTGAAGCCTCCATCATGTCTCTTCATATGGTCCATGGAGGTGCATCTAAAGTAATTTCACTCATGTGCACTATGACTGTGTCATATGTGAAATTGTGGTGTAAGACTTGAGTGCATGTGTGATGTGATGAATCCTGACCCTTGAAAGGCAACCGGACATGAACTTCCATAGCCTGCTGAGTGGTGCATCTCTCTGTCATACTGTGGAGTCACCTATGAGTTGGATATTGGAAATTGTGAAGACTCACCTTATGAACCTTTGATTTGAAATAATGTGAGTCATAGATGTATGTTTCAGGGCAGGTGCTGCCTGTGTTGTATGTTTGTAAGATTTTTGAGGGTATTTGTTTTTTATATTACATTTAGGAGACCTTTGTGGTTTAGGTAAGTTACTTTTAAGTGGTTTAGCATATGTAGGTCTACATGTTTGGTCTAAACTGCACACAACTGATTTAGTGTAGTGTTGTGTGGTACTGAGATAACTGCTTCTTGTTTGTAGTGGCTTTGTGTGTGACCATTACCTCCACTAACATATAATTAAATGTTTCTCACACACTGTGTCAGTTTGTGAGCACTGCCTTTTTTGTGCATTCATGAGGTTGCTGAGATAATTTGTTTCTTATGTTACATTTGGAAGACCTTTGTGGTTTAGGTAGGTTATTTTTAAATGCCTCAGATTTAGGTAGATTACATATAAGTACTGCCCATCTGTTTAGTCATAGCTGAATGAGCTTGGTTTAGTGTGGTGTCATGGAACCTAAATTGCATATCCATGGTTCCAGATGCTTATTAATATGGCTAAATTGGTGGTGGTGGGTGGGAGGGGGCTAAAAGACTCTACACACAAAGACCAGTTCATTCCCTAGCACAAACTGGAGGCTATTTACTCCACTATTGAAGGAAGCATGTTGTCTCATAGTTAAGTTATTGACTTGGGCTATACTAATAAGTGTGGATAGAGAAAATTTTGGTTGAGCACCAGCATCAGGCAGATGGTAAATATCTTGTCTTGACAGGATACAGGTTCATAGATTAGTATTAGGCTAACTGCCTTTGTGGGACATTTTAAGCCTAGCCAATTACCCCATATGGGGATCAAACGCTGCAACTTTGGTTTATAAGGCTAACACCTTAACAATTATGCCAACCTCCTACTGGCACGCAATTGTTTTCAGACATGCAACAATGTACTGCAGTTTAGCTCTGGGGTTTATACAGTTATAACTGAGAAGTAGAGTTAACTAAAGTTTCTAAGGAAGAATTTGAAAATGAAAGTGTTTGTATCTCTCAAATATAGCATTGTGCAGCACTGAGCAGAGAACCACCCATCTCTGTTAAGATGTGGAGCTAAAATGAATGAACCAAAACAAATACAGCTAGAACTCAAACCACTTATGTATACCCCTCAGAAACTAGTAAATGAATCCCAGCCACTGAATAATCACTACTGCACTCAGCTTGCACTCTGACTAGAAAAACAAATTTAACTGTAAACGCAAAAGTGGAAAAAGAGTGGAAAGTTACCGAGAAGAGTTTTATTAGCACTATGGAGGTACTATGTGGTGAATTATCAAGGGAAACACTCACTGCAACAAAATGGAGGAAATAGCAAGGGCTGTAATGTATGGACAATATGAACTCTAACTGAAACAAAATAAACTGTAAAAAAGTGGAAAAAAGGTGTCAAATCACAGGAAAAACATTGATTTATAAATTGCCAGATAACTGTTTGACTTTTGTCACACAAACAGTCAACATTTATAACATTTGATAAAATAACACACCTGATACACTTGTAATAGGTGATTCTGTCGTCAGGCACACTGATGTCCCGCTCACCAGGCTGAACAAGGAGAAGGTCACGGTCAGCTGCCTGTCGGGTGATAGGATCCGCCAAATAACACAAGCACTCAGGTCACTCCAAGGCAAGTACAAATATGACTCAGTCATTGTCCATGCTGGTGTGAATGACCTGAGACGTACCTCCCTGGACTACATGAAAAGAGACATAAAGGAGCTCCCTGAGCATGTAGCCCAGGCCGGTATGACACTGACCTTGAGTAGCATCTTACCCTCACCAAGAATGATGCCACAATATGAAGACAAGATGATCAATTTCAACAACTGGCTTAAGTATTGGTGTCATTCAAAGGGGATCCAATGCCTGTCAGCCTGGGATGACATGCTTGACAAGCCACGATGTTTCGCTAGGGACGGCTTGCACCTGTCACCCCTGGGCTTTTGGATATTGGCAAAGGCTCTTGCCAACCCCATAGTGCCTTTTTTAGGCAAGGCTCAAAAGACAAACCCACCTCCATAGGTATCACAAGGGATAAGAAACTAAGAGTAATGCTACTCAACGCCAGAAGTCTAAACCTCAAGATGCACGCACTCTAAACTCTCCTTAGCATGGAGAACATCGATATCTGTGCAGTAACAGAAACCTGGTTCAAGGCTCCCGAGAGCACCCCAGCACTACCAGGTTATACCTCATACCATGCTTTTCGGCCCCAAAACTTGGACCAAACCACAAAAGGAGGGGGAGTATCAATATTCGTCAAAGATACCCACACCTCCAGGTTGGTGGCACAGCACGAAGCATCAGAGACTATCCATGTGCAACTAACAGTGGGTAAAACTGCCTTCCAGTTTATAGCCTGCTACAGACCACACTCCCAAACCCAGGAACCCCACTCGGCCTTCCTGAGAACATTGGAAAATATGAAAATCTCTCCAAACATCATTATATTGGGTGACTTCAACTACCCAAACATAGACTGGGAGCATTACTCTAGCTCCAACACACTAGCCCAAATGTTCCTAGAATTTATAAACTCAAATGCTATGGAACAACTTGTTACCACTCCTACAAGAGGGAAAACATACTGGACCTGATCATCACCAATATGGGGGCTCTATGCTCCAAACCATAAGTGTATCCCTCATTGGTAAGATCAGACCATAAACTAATCTCACTGGATATTCACATCCCGACCCCACCCCCTCCCCAGAAAACCACAGTGAAAAACTTCTATAAAGCAAATTTCACAGTCCTCAAACCAAGGTGGAATCCTTCAAAGCCCCCGGGCCTGTGGAAAATACAGCCCGACCGCAGAATCCTTTATAAATGCATTCTATGAACACCTTCAGGAATGCATGGATCATGCAATCCCAAATAAAACCAAGACCCAATCCTACAAAGGCAAGCGTCCTGTCTGGTGGACCCCAGCCATAAACAAACTATACAATAGAAGGAGGAAGCTACTACATGATAGAGCAAAATCCCAAAACGGGATGGCATCTCTGATCAGTATTAGCAAAAAACTACGGGCACTCATAAAATCGTCTAAGGCCAGCTTCGAGAGAAAAATTGCACAGGACACTAAGGATAATCACAAGGCCTTCTTTAGTTATGTTAGGAACCTGGGTGGGAATTCCCAGATATGCTCAGAATTAGTCCAAAATGACAAAAAATACACCGAACCCAGACATTGCCAACATCCTAGCTGACAGGTTCAGCGCAACCCCCCCCTCCCCACCAAAAGGGCAAATATCTGTCCCAGCAGAGTGCTGCCCCCCTGACATTTCAGATGCTCAGGTAAGAGCCACCCTCTCCAAAGCAAAAAAAACACAAAATCAATGGGACCAGACGGTGTCCTGGGCTGCGTCCTACATGATCTCCAAGATGAGCTAATCCCAAACATAAAACTACTGTTCAATCTCAGCCTTACTACAGGATATGTACCCAAAGAGTGGCGTACAGCAACAGTGGTCCCTCTCCAAAAAGGTGGTGCCTCAACGGATCCTGGAAACTATCGCCCCATAAGCCTGACTAGCTTGGTCTGCAAAGCTATGGAAAGGATCATCATGGACCTCATAAATAAAGATATTGGGGGCCTACAGACACTGGATCATACCAAGTTTGGCTTTGTTAAGGGCAGATCCTGCCTCTTAAACCTGGTTGATTTCTTTGAAACAGTCACCAAGGCCATTGACAAGGGGAAGGTGGTCCACACAGCCTACCTGGACCTCGCAAAAGCCTTCGATACAATACCCCACTCGGGCATTATAGATAAGCTCACCAGCTTAAATATAAACCCCTATGTCACTAGATGGGTTACAAACTGGCTCAAGGACAGAACCCACATGGTTAGAATTGCTGGAGCCATGTCAGACTCCAAACCAGTTACAAGTGGCATCCCACAAGGCTCAGTCCTGGGACCTCTCTTGTTCGGTATATATTTCTCAGAGGTACAGGCCAACACGGAAGGACTGTGGCTGACCAAGTTTGCAGATGACTGCAAACTAGGCGCCGCCATAATCAACTCTCCATCCGACACAAGCATCCTACAAAAGGGCCTCATAGAAACAGACAACTGGTGTCAGAGCCATGGCCTCAAGCTAAACGCCAAAAAGTGTATAGTCATCCCCTTTGGCAAAAACAAAGTGCCCACAAATTACCACATAGGTGGTAATCCATTAAGTACGGAAGAAGTAATTAGGGACCTGGGGACCCAAGTTGATAGCAATCTCTCATTTGAAAACCACGTCACAAAAAGTGGTTAGAAAAACATTTTATATAGCCCACCTAATCATGAAGGGATTCACATCTAGATCAGGGGAGGTCATCGTGCCTCTTTACTCATCCCTCATCAGGCCCATAATTGAGTACAATGCCCCTTTTGGGATGTACCTTACCAGACACCTGCAGCAACTGGAAAGACCCCAAGAGTACCTCACCAAGAGGATCAAAAGGCTCAAACAGATGCCATATGCTGCCCGGTTAAAGAAACTCCAGCTCTACTCAGTGGCATACCACCTGCTCAGAGGTGATCTGTGCCTGACGTATAAAGCCATGTCTAACCCGGAATTAATGGACATGCTGCACCTCAGAAAATTCAAATCCCATCAAGCTAGGCGCTCAAGAGACTTGAACCTCAGCACTGAAATAAATAGGACATGCTGGAGGGACAGATTCATAACCCAGAAGCTCCCTTCACTCTGGAATAAAATCCCAGTCCAGGTTAGGCAGAGTCCCTCATTGACTCTCTTCAAGATGAATCTTGATGAGTGGATGGGAGATCGTAGGTTTACCCCAGGTATCACTTCTGTGTCACTGTTAGACAGAGGCACAGTATACTAACCTCGAAAAAGGGCATAGCAAAATTCATTTAAAATGGGTGGCGAAAGCCAAACACACTCTGGCTAGGCTTATAAATGCCCTAGGGCAGATAGCCTAGTATGAACTTATGAACCTATGAAATAAGCAAAAGTAATACTGAAAAATACCAAGACAAATTTAAAATATATTGGTCATGTTCTCTAACAAGTGTAAATAACAGATCCTTTTAGTTGGATATAGGTTCATAGGTTCATAGGTTCATACTAGGCTATCTGCCCTGGGGCATTTATAAGCCTAGCCAGAGTGTGTGTGGCTTTCACCACCCCTTAGGATGAGAATACTATACCCATTAGTTTGCTGTGCCTCTGTCCAGCAGTGACACAGAGATGATTCCCGGGTAAACCTACGATCTCCCATCCACTCGTCAAGATTTCTCTTGAACAGAGTCAGTGAGGAGCTCTGACTCACATGGACTGGGATTCTGTTCCATAGTGTAGGGAGTCTCTGGGTGATTAATCTGTCCCTCCAGCACGTCCTATTTGTATCCGTGTTGAGGTTTAAGTCTCTTGCTCTCGTGGCTCTGGTGGATTTGGATTTTTTGAGGTGGAGCATGTCCATTAACTCCGGGTTGGACATGGCCTTGTATGTCAGGCACAGATCCTTAGTAGATACAATACTAAATTATGCAGTTTTTGATGCAAAAAATCTATGTTGTTTTTTGCACTTTATTTTCTGAATTAGGACAGCCCAGTGAAATTGTTCTTGTAGCCAAAAGTCCCTAGCATGGCATCATAAAAGATTGAATCCACAATGCTTCACTACCTAAGATAACGTATAGGCTACTGAATTTCCATGCTAAATGCATCAGCAGGAGTTTCTTAATTTCTAGTAAGATAAGTTATCAAGTATCCCTCACAGGTGGAACACCTCAAATTCAAAATTAATCCCTTAAAATGATGCCATGGCAGGTAGTGGGCAATAATTTGCACATAACTACTGCACAATGTGGGTAATCAACACAAACTAACCTGTTTAGAGGAGCAACCTCTTAGTGACATTATGGTTTCACTAATAAATCATCAACTGTGTTCATTTTTAATGAGAGGTGTTCCACCTCCAAGAATTAGGTGACAGCATCTAACAAAGAAATACAATATTCTATACATAAATTTAAGCATTGTGGGTTCATGCTTTTATGATGTCATGGCAGGGATTTTTAGATCAAAGAAAAACATTCGGGTGGCAATCATTATCAACAATATAAAATGCAAAAATAACATGCTTTCTGCATCAGGAACTGTATTATTTAGTATT
Source organism: Protopterus annectens (assembly GCF_019279795.1). Lineage (NCBI taxonomy): Eukaryota > Metazoa > Chordata > Ceratodontiformes > Protopteridae > Protopterus > Protopterus annectens. Next base: position 1,092,301,550 of record NC_056737.1, read on the forward strand.
TTATATTGTAAGGAGGTTATATAAAACTCCAAAGGTTTATTGCTTTTACTTGCTATACCTTATTTCATTCCTAAATCTATGTGTAATAGTTTCTTACTTCCAAGAAAGACAAGTTGTCAGCTTGTGTGTGTGTGTGTGTGTGTGTGTGTGTGTGTGTGTGTGTGTGTGTGTGTGTGTGTGTGTGAAAACTATTTCGTTTTTTTTTTACTCAACAGATTTTTATTTTTTTTTTATGTTTATGAGTAAATTGTGATACAGTCACTATTAATTACAGATCAAGTTAACAGAAGTAGTTAATAATCATAACAATATGTACAATATTTACAAATGGTCCAATGAAAGGAAACAGAGAGAAAAAAAAAACACATATGACATTTATAATTATATATTCCTTTAAGTTCACATTATTCCGTGTCCCCTTTAAATGAAAACTATTTCTTAACCTTATACCCTTTGCTTGTTTGGACAGACTGTGACTCCACTGTGACCTGGAACAGCATAAAGCAGATAACAAAGTACAATGAATAATAAATGCAAACACATTCCATTTCAAGTATTTGAACATAAAGTGGGTGAAAGAAACAACTTCATCTCACAGGTGGTTTACCTGTACTAGGAATTAATTTACTGCACAAATAATACAGTGCTTGCACTGTTCTGGCAATCAAAGTTAATTTAGTTCATAATTAGAGCTACTAAAAGGCTTCATTGTGTGGGTATGGCTTTGAACTTTATCACAGCATGTTGCTTGTAAAGTCATTTTTTTTTTAATTATGAGAAATAGAAGTCACTTAACAGACCAGTGTTCCCAAGTCATCCTCGGAAACAGGCTCTTGGGTCTAATATATGTATCTATTTAACAAAATACAATGTTTAAAATTGTAAAGTTGCAAATGTTTTCCCACTGGTAATAAAATAATAATAATAATTATAATAATAATAATAATTGACTATGTGCATGTTGGTTTACAAAGTCCATTGAACAGGTGAGAGAAACAGGTAAATGCAGGTTCTGTAAAAACAAACTGGAAATAACTGCAGATCGTTCTGCTGGATATGATACACTCATGTTAGAGGGCCTGTACACTGAAAGGCACAACAATGTGGTAAGACTGTTGTATTAAGGATTGTGCAAACACTGCAACACTGATAAACCACAAAGCATTGCAGAGAATGATGAAGTTAATATCACATGGGCTCACCTATTACTATCAGTTCAAAAATAGATATTAGAAAATTTGATATAGCAGCCCATGAAAGAAAGACAAAAGTAGCACTGATGACTGAAACTGCTACACCCATTGTTTACAGTGTCTTATATACAGAGAGACAAAAAGTCATAAAATACCAGGATTTGCCAACAGAAATGAGAGCAACGTGGAAGAAAGATACCCAGAGAGTAGAAGCAGCAGGTCTTAGGAAAATACATTTACAGGTGTACTTGGATATGCTACCAATGACTCTATATGAATTACAGAAAGAGCTAATTCTGGTCACATTGCAGTTGCAGAGAAGAGCACTTTTGGCCAACATAAAAGATTGAAACAATACTAATTTCATGAACTTTAATCATAATCTGACTTATGAATGGGGTCCATTCCAATGATGGTATTAAAACCCAAGACTTGGAAAAATTAATCTAATGGAGGGTGGAGGTGGTTACAGTCATTATCATGATGGGCACAGGTGCTGAAGGATACAGCCACCAATATCCATCCATGCAAACTGTGGGAGGGAATACATCAATGGCAGTAGAGATGTGGGCCTCATGGAGGGGACACAGTAGTCTGCATCATACAGCACTTCCTTCAGTGAAAGAGATGTGGCACCACAGAGTGAGCTCTACAGTTGTCACTCTGCTTCTGCTGTGGGACCACTGTCTCCATTAATAGGGAGGTACTGCCACCAGACTCCTCAAATGTCCCTATTTTGGGGAAACAAATCTTATTTTAAGGCTGATTTACCCCTATCCCTACTCAGGGTGTCCTGATTTTTGGAGATATATTCCAGTTTTTAGGCTTGATTTACTCATTAGTATAATTTTGTGAATCCCTCTCATCACATATTTTGAAGCTGTCTATTACACAGAAAATCACACTACATAACTAACATACAAGCAGCAGCAACAATTTAAAGAAATATTATACACATCTTAAATCTCCAGTTTTCTTAAGAAAAAGTAAATGACTTTGTGTGGTAGAATTTTGTAATACAGTTCATTAAAGTTTACAGATTTTACACCATCTCTTTTATAATGTGCTTATATTTTTCCATCATTTTTGTAGTTTTCTTTTTTTAAACATGTTTTTGAGTAGTATCCCTCATTTCTGCTTGAAGCATGAAGGTATGTTATTTGGTATTCAATATTTATGTTAATTAGATGTCCAGATTTTTAGCTGGATGTTCTTACCTTTCAAGGGTCTTATTCTTAATTTCAATGTCTGCAGGTTGCGGGGTATGAGTGCCACTAAGACGCTTACTATAAGTGTCACCCTGCTGAGTCTGTATGTGTACCTCTGTTCTTGGATCATACATTGGTTGTCCACTAGAACACATGGTTGTAATGCACTGCAGGGAACAAGTTTGGAACAGGATGTGCAATGCAGTTCATGTGTTAGTTTCCACTGTCCCCTTCACCTAATAATGTTTACTAATTTTCTCCTTTCTCTTACAACACCAGAAAGGGTCCCTGCCTATGACCTCGTCCCAGTGATCTGTGAAGTGCTGTCTGATCAGTGTAAGTACCTTCTAAGCTAGACTACCACCTACATAATACATGTGCTGCACCCCATCCTCTGCATGGTGTGCTTCTACCTTCACACTTCTCTGTGCTTACATGTAACTTATGTGTTGTTTAATCCCCTGTCTGTCTGTTCTTCCCCATCTTTCCTTCATGTTGCATCTCTGTCTGTTTGTCCTTACATGTTTTCCTACTCTGTCCTACCTTGCGTAATTTTCCTATCAGTCATTCCCATCATCTCCTTTCCCTTATCTCTTACATGAGGCTGTATCACCTAAAAAAATGCCCTGTCTTCCCTGCAGTCTGCAGCATCCTATACATGTTCCCTTTGTCTGTTTTCTCCTGTTTGCCACCATCCTTTTTTCCTCTTTTCCTATTTACTTCTGTCTTACCCCAGTTTATGGAATCTTAATGGTGTCCACATGAGTTGCTCCTACATTTTGCATTCCATTACTGTATATACATCTGTCAGACACCACTATGTGCTGCCTTGCTGCATCTTCCTGCCATGTTTCACAAAGTGCTCACTGAGTTGCCACTACCATAATCCTGTTCTCCATACAAATACTATGAGAGCCACAGAATGGAGTGTGCAGCTGTTTTTAGCATCTTCAGTCTATCTTTACTATATTGCTCTATAGTACAGGTATATCAAGGCACTTTCTTTAGTACTAATACATTTGTACCACTCCATATCTGCTCACAGTACAATTAAATAATCATATTATAGGCCACCACTTTCAAATCCTCCATCACAGCATAAACTCTACATTCTCCTAGATGCATCTGAAATGATCCTTTCAGGTAAACAATAACCTTCAGCATCTAACTCCATGTCTCATAACCAGGAAGACAATATTTATGAAACTGTGTCACCATATAACCAGGAGTCTCTGTCCACTCTGCAACGCCCAGAATTAAACAACTATGTTTGTTTGTGTCTTTCGGCTTTTTCCAGTTAGGGGTCGTCACAGCGGAACTCCGGTCCGCTAATGATTGGCAGTAGAGTTTTACGTGCTGGCTTGCCGGGCCTAACGCACAACTTTCAACGAAGGAACTCCCATTCACGCATGTCGCCACACAGAAGACGCTCTAACTGAGAATTGAACGGGCAACGTCTAACTGTGAGGCGACAACGCTACTGCAGCACCACCACCGCAGTAGAATTAAACAACTATATTTTACATTATTTATATTAATAATTATTGGCTGTTTCACTTGGTTATTTTGATAATCTCTGCTCTTGTCATGATTATGTAAACATTCTTTATTGTATTTGTATTGTGGAGCTTTTCTCCCCGGGCCTCCACTGAAAATGGGCTATCTTGGCCCAGTGGACTTCCCTGGTCAACAAACTGGAAATAACTAATAAATAAATAAATAAATTATACAAATAAAGCCCCCTTGCACCACCTTAGTAATGTGTACTAACCATAACTCTGCCCTCGACCCTAATCCTACACCTTTTAACATTGCCACTACACAAAACAGACTTAGACACACATACACAAACACGCACTGCCATCACTACATCTACTCCTAACCTAATTCTGACCATAAGTCTAAAATACACACACTCACATGCAAACATACAAATCCTATCCCCTCGCCTAACCCCAACCATGAGCTCTCAACTATCGTGTATAAGATCCAATTTGATTATGGATGTGGAATGGTATTTCTTATAACAGGATTAAACATATTCTGAACATATTCTGAAGAAGTCATTCTTAATAAAGTGAGAAAAAAGTTCTAAATCTTTTAATAAATCTTTGCACATTACTTGTTGGGTCAACAACTTTTTGTTTTGCTGCAAATTGATTTGGTCTCATTGGAGGTGCCTAATGAGTGCTTAGTACAGTGGAACAATTATATTCCTGGATCAGGGTGCAGTGCCTTTAGATATAAGCCTTACAGTGAAAAAATGACTTGCTTACAACAGTGGATTCATAGTGATAAAAGGACAGTTCATTGAAGACATTGGGTCTCACATCCCTAACTACAGGATCAAGTTTCAGGGGTGTATTGTCAATATTACAGTTACAAGAGGAATCATAGCTGCTGAAGGATACGATTATATACTTCTTGGCATATAGTTTTACTCCATGGTTTTGACACCAGCTATATGTTTGAGACAAGCCATCTTGGAAGATCTTGGTGTCCTCTGGGTAGTTTATAATGGCACATAGATTGCAGTCATCCACAAACTTGGTCAGCCACAAGCCCTTAACATTAGCTTTGACCTCCAAGAAGTAAATGCCAAATGCATGCACAATAGCAGCAGGAAAGCAAATCATTTGAAGCTCTTTTCCCCCTTCTTTTGCAAAATAGGCTGACAGAGGTGGTGCTGCATACTTCATAACCTTAGGGGCTGCATTGCTGCTGCTGAGGTCCAATACTGTATTAAAGGTATGTAAGAAAAACAGAAATAAAGTAAAATAAAATAAAGTAAAATGGTCATTTTTTCCCCTTACCACTGCATCTTATAATGCACTTTGTCACTGTACACAAATGCCACCTCCCTCATATACTCACATACCCGCATGTAACACCCAGTGTTAGGGTATCATTATTTTACCCCACTCATTGAAATCTTATACCACCTTAAAACTGAGTTTGTTGAAAAGGCATTTCAGCACTCACCCAGAACTTTTTCACCGTCAGTTCTTAAGTATTCAAATCACATTCTGTGAACTATCACATTTCTTTGCAATTCTGTACAAATTCTGGACTTGGATTTGTACGTGGTATGCCCACCATGATATGAATATGTGGAATTTAATGAGGTAGTGTTACAAAATGAAAAAGGACATATTTTGGGATGGAGGTATTACATATTTTCTCATTTATGAAATCAACTCCCATGTGGCATATAAAACATTGTACCATTTGTACTTTGTAGTACATTGACCAGAAACTTAATCAACACTCATTTCTCTGTAAATCTTCAGATACGTAATAACTGCCATAACTGTCATTTAGGCTGATACCTGCTCTTTCTGCTGGAGAGTTGTGTTTCACTTTTCACATCAGGACTGCTAATTATATAAGCATATTTAGACATGTATACTTTGGTTAACTTACATTACTTAATGTATATTGCATTATGTGCTAGTTTGGTAAGTATAGTACAGCATTCAGAGATCTGCACAAAACATATTTTACTGCAGTCTCAGGAGAAAAGTACAGCCAGCAATTTAAGTTCAGGTTTTATAACATCTCTGATGTACAGTAAAACCAGTATCATTTACATTTTCTTGTGCCTCACTGCTTATCTGAAACTACCAAAAAGCCTGCTTTCTCCATTCAGCATAAACATTATAGGTTAATATGTTCATAGGTGTATACTAGGCTAATGGCCCTGGGGCCTTTACAAGCCTAGCCCATAGATTTACCCTGGCATCGTGCCACCCGACCTTAGTTCCCAGTGTCTCTGTCGAGTAAAGCCACTGGAGTGATCCCTGGGGTGAATTTTCTATTTCCCACCCACTAATCAAGATTTTTCTTGAAGAGGGCCAGTGAGGTGCTCTGCTTGACATGTATGGAAAGTCTATTCCATAGCATGGTTAGTCTCTAGGTTATTAATCTGTCCCTCCAGCATCTTCTGTTGATTGTGGTAATGACGTTGAAGTCTTTGGAACATGTGGTGCAGAGAGATTGGGATTTCTTTAGATATAGAATTTCTAACAGACCTGGGTCAGACATGGCTTTCTAAGTCAAGCAGAGATCGCCTCGAAGTAGGTGATATGAGACAAAATAGTTGGAGTTTTTTTAATCTGTCCATATAGGACAAATGTTTAAGGCCTAGGATCCTCTTTGTGAGGTACTTTTGTGGCCTCTCCAGTTGCTGCAGGTGTTTAGTGAGGTACATGCCAAATGGGGCATCATACTCAATGATTGGCCTAATGAGGGAAGAGTAGATGGAGACAATGACCTCTTTCTTCCTGGATGCAAAACCCTTAGTAATGAGATGTGCCACATAGAAGGACTTTCTGACGATAGTGGCGATGTGCTGGTCAAAAGAGAGGTTGCTGTCAACCTGTGTTCCCAGATCTCTTATAATGCCTTCTATGTTCAGTGGACTACCATTGATGTGGTAATTCATGGGAACTGGGTTTTTCCCAAAGGGGATGGTGACACATTTTTTGGCATTGAGCTTAAGGCCATGGTTCTGACACCAGTCATTGGTCTCAGTGAGGCCTTTCTTTAGGATGTCAGCATCACTTGGGGAGTTAATAATAGCTCCCAACTTACAATCGTCTGTGAGCTTTGTCAGCCAGCATCCCTTTGTGTCTATCTGGATTTCAGAGAAGCAGATACCAAACAGGAGAGGACCCAAGACCGAATCCTGTGGGACTCCACTCATGACTGGTCAACAGTCTGACTTGGAGTCAGCTACTTTCACACTGGGTTCTGTCAGCCAGCTTACAACTCACCTAGTGATATAGGGGTTGATGCCTAGCTTAGTGAGTTTTTCTATGATTCCTGAGTGGGGAATGGTATCAAAGGTCTTGGCCAGATCAAGGTAGGATGTATGAACCACCTTGCCTTCATCCACAGCTCTGGTGACTGACTCAAAGAAGTTGACCAAGTTGAGCAGGCATGATCTACCCTTCACAAAACCAAACTGTGTAGGGATTCAGAGTTTGGAGATTCCCTATATCCTTGTTTATTAGGTCCATGATGATGATGCATTCCATAGCTTTGCATATCAGACTCATCAGGCTAATAGGGCGATAGTTCCCAGGGTCTGTAGTCACTCCTCCTTTGTGGAGAGGAATGACTGTAACAGTGTGACATTTGGTAGGGGCAATGCCTGAGTTGAGGCTGTGATTGAACAGGACACACAGGTGAGGTGCCAGATCACTCTGTAATTCATGCAGAACACAGCCAGGGATATTGTCAGGTCCCATAGAAGCTGTATTCTTGGCCTTGGACAGGGCTGCTTTTACCTGTGCAGCAGGAATACTGGGTGCCTGGCAATCTACTGGTATTGTGACTGGTCCCTTGGGGGGGTATAGTTGGCACTGAATCTGTCAGCCATTATATTGGCAATATCTGTTGGCTCAGTATAGGAAGTACCATTGTGCAGTAGCTCAGAGCAAAGCTAGGAAGCTAGGTATTGCCATGGAGATTCTTCACATAACTATAGAAGGCCTTGTGGTTTTCTTTACTATCTGATGCAATTCTGTTTTCATAGCTAGCTTTAGAGGATTTGATGAGGGATCTCAACTTTTTGTTGAGGCTGATAAGGGAGTTTTTCCAGTCTTGGGACTTCACCTTATTCTGCATCAGTTTCCTCCTTCTGTTGTAGAATTTGTTTATGGCAGGGGACCACCAGATTGGCTTCCTTTTTTTTGGAGAAGAGCATCTTGGTTCTGTTGGGTATGGCGAGATCCACGCATTTGTGTATGTGTTTGTACAGTGCATTGGTGTATGATTCGGCAGTCATGCAACTAATTTCCATTTGCATGGGTGCCGTGAAGTTAGCCACCTCTGATTTTAGGAGCGCATAGTTAGCTTTGGAGAAGTTTTTCCTGGTCGTTACCTTTGCGGGGGGGGGGGGGAGTAAGAGTGATTTGAATTTCCAAGGTGATTAGATTGTGGTTGGATCTAATCAGGGAGGAGTTGACTATTGGTGTAGAGCAACGGTCGCCTGTGCTAGTAATGACCAGGTCAAGGATGTTGCTACCTCTAGTGGGGATAAGAACAAACTGGTCCAGGGCACTGGAATAAATAAATTCCAAGAAATGTTAGGCAAGATTTCTTTAACCACATGTGCATCAGTTTTGATGTCATAACCATGTGCATCATTCTTATTATATCCTGCAGGTACCTTAGAACCACATAGAGAATGGGCAAACTGCACCTTATACCCTGACTGGAGAATGAATATTCTGCAGCAGGGTGTTAATGTACAGGTAATATCCACTGGAAAATGAGTCAAACGTTTAGTATGATTAATATGCTGTTGTGGAGCTTGGACTGTAAAGAAGATAAAGACCAACATTATTTTCTGCTTGCTAAGCAGGGCTTTTTAGCAAGTGTACAATTAAGCAAACAGAAAATTAAAAAAAAAGTGTGTATGTGTTTATGTCTATGATTGTGAATGTATGTATGCTTGAAAGTGAGAGCTAGAACAAGTGAGCTATTATTTTACATTACCTAAGCAACCCTTTTGCTGTTCAGAGTGTAAAATTAAAAGAAATATTTAAAATAGAAAGAAAGAAAGAAAATTGTATGTTTGTGTGTGTGTGTGTGTGTGTGTGTGTGTGTGTGTGTGTGTGTGTGTGTGTGTGTGTGTGTGTGTGTGTGAGTGTGTGTGTGCTTATGTTTCTGTGTGTGTGTGTGTGTGTGTGTGTGTGTGTGTGTGTGTGTGTGTGTGTGTGTGCTTATGTTTGTGTGTGTGTGTGTGTGTGTGTGTGTGTGTGTGTGTTTATGTTTCTCTGTGTGTGTGTGTGTGTGTGTGTGTGTGTGTGTGTGTGTGTGTGCGTGTGTGCGTGTGTGCGTGTGTGTGTGTATATGTGAGAGAGACAGACAGAGAGAGAGGGATCGAGCAGTGGCAGCAGCAGCAGCAGTTAAAATTAAAATGTTTGCATACCTTTCAATCTCTTAGCTAAAGAAATCTAGATAGAGCCTAAAATAAAGGGGAGAACAAAGGCTCAA
>NC_056737.1:1092313455-1092355955 GCF_019279795.1 Protopterus annectens
GGAGCCCTGTGGCTCGGGTTTGCTCCTAGCTTAGCAGAGCTTAGCTAGGGGTTGTGTTGATACCTTCATAGCACTCTTTACAAAGCCTAAGCGGGTGTGCACACCACGCACCGGGATTTACAGGAAGAAAAAAGCGGTGAAACCTGGAAATAGTAGTACTGTGCACATTTGAGCACTCTGTTTGTGTGGTGTGCACATGAGCTTAAACAGGAAGTTAATGGAGAGGGAAAATAGCAGTAGAAAGGTAATCATGGAGAACTAGCTTAGCTGGCAGGTGAAATGTACCAGAATCAGCCAATTACACAGGCAGCAGACCAGCCCAGCCCAGAATACTACTATAAACTAGGCAAACACCTTCCCCTCTGGTTTTCCCGCACTCTACACCACCGGTGTAAACAAGCAGGGAACTTTTAGCACTCACCACAGCAAAATGATAGGGGCTGCAATAGCTATCATACAACTTGTGGAAGAGGCTGAGGCTGCCGACCAACCCACAGTGAGGAGACGGAGATGAGTGTACAGACCAAGGGTAACCTACCAGGGGCTACATGAGCTGGAGATAGTGGAGTGCTATAGGGTGGACAGGGACCTTCTACAGCAAACTGTTGAGCTGTGCCAGCCATGCCTGACACACAGAACTAACAGAGGGGAACATATCCCAGTGGATACCAAGATATGTGTAGGCCTAAGAATACTAGCTACAGGTACCTTCCAAAGGCCACCTGGGGATATGATGGGGATTTCGCAGGCATCAGCATCCAGGGTATTCCACCAGTTCCTGGATGCCATGTCAGCACATGTCGGTGAGCAAGTATATTTCCCCAACATCCATGAGGCGTTGGCCAGCAATATGCATCTCTTCCACCAAATAGCAGAATACCCTGAGGTAGTGGGTGCAATAGACTGCATGCACATATGCATCAAAGCACCACCCGGTGAGCGGGGTAGGGTCTACATCAATCGCAAGGGCTTCCTCTCCATCAACTGCCAGGTTGTGTGCAATGTCCAGGGCATAATAATGAATGTGTGTGCTGGCTGCCCTGGAAGCTATCATGATTCCCACATCTGGCATCTGAAGCAGCTGTACCAGAGATTTGCCAATGGGAACATCCCACATGGTCACCTAGTGGGGGATGCTGGATACGAACTGGAGCCGTGGCTGATGACACCCATCAGAAATGCACACACATCCAAACAAGAACTCCATAATGAGGCACACGCACAAACAAGAATCACAACAGATCATGTGTTTGGGATGCTCAAGTCACGGTTCTGGTGTCTGGACACATCCGATGGAGCCTTGCAGTACTCAACAGCTACATGTACCCACATTGTCCTTGTATGTGCCTTGCTACACAATATGATCTTGTGGAAACAGCTGCATCAGGAACAGCATGGGGCAGGGCCACACAGCCCCCCACCATTGCCAAGGCCTGCACAGGAACAGAGTGGCATGCCCAATATGCCCTGGCCTTGGCAAAGAGGCAACGCATAGCACATACACTGACACGGGAGGGACCCAGGGAATAACACCTCTCTCCAACTCTCACATACAGTAAAAGGGATGCCAAACATTACACTACCTGTGCCTAACCATGTGTAGGGAGTGTACTATGTGCATCTGACATAGGCAGCCCTGCAGCACCACCCTCAATACTGGGACATCCACAAGGAAAGTAACTCACACATGCTAGTCGGGGGGGGGAGTCACATACCCAACAACAGTCACAGCCAACAGGACAGGTGTAGACAAACACAAACAAAGGCTGTGCTATGGCCTCTGAATGAGGCCTGTGGATAACCTCCCCCCGGCCTACACAGGCAGATTACAACAGGTCAGGCAGTGGGATTTCAGTTCTGAAGGCTAGGAAGTCAGTAAGTAATATGTAGGTAATTAAAAGCTAATATCTGTAGTACACAGGTATGCCTCTAGCCAGCATATTACGTAAGACTCCAGACTGAAGTGGAGTACCTGACATACCAGTACAGTCCTAGCAAATGTGTACAAATGTCAAGTGTGCCCCCCCCATCCTACACAGAAATATAGTAACAGTCAGGTGTGCCCCCCCCAATCCTGTGTAGAAATGGAGAAATAGTCAGTTGTGCCCCCCAATCCAGTGTAGAAATGTAGAAATAGTCAGGTGTGCTCCCCTTCCTACCTAGAAATATAGTAACAGTCAGGTGTGCCCCCTCAATCCTTTGTAGAAACATAGAAATAGTCAGGTGTGCCCACCATCCTATGTAGCAATATAGTAACAGTCAGGTGTACCCCCCCAATCCTGTGTAGAAACGTAGAAATAGTCAGATGTGCCCCCCAAATCCAGTGTAGAAATGTAGAAATAGTCAGGTGTGCCCCCCATCCTATGTAGAAATATAGTAACAGTCAGGTGTGCCCCCCAATCCTGTGTAGAAGCATAGAAATAGTCAGGTGTGCCCCCCATCCTAAGTAGAAATATAGTAACAGTCAGGTGTGCCCCCCCCAATCTTGTATAGAAATGTAGAAATAGTCAGGTGTGCCCCCCCCCATCCTATGCAGAAATGTAGTAACAGTCCATGTCAAATGATTGACGGAGACCCTACCTGTAGGTGCGCAACACAAAGGTCAGCAATGCAGTACAAACTACCCGGACCTGATCCACACATGCAGTACAGACGGCCATACTGGGCATGCCCACACACTTAGAGTAATGAAGGCAATGTCAGTCAACAACATACTGAAAGGTCATACTAGGTATGCTCACACACGTAAACACATAAAGGCCATGTCTGCAAACACCAGTGGATCAGACATATCTGGCAGCCACAGATGTTAGTGCAGACACTCCTCAGTATGCACCACACATGCTTTGCACACACAGTGGATAGGAATACAGGTATATATGTAAGGACAACACACTATAATAAGCCAAAGGTAGACATACATAGATGTGTGGAAGAGGGTGACTGTGATAAGGAGCCATCCAGGGCTCTCCCACCCAGAACACAGCCAAAGGGCCACAATCACACAAGGATCTGATATCACACACTGCAGATACTAGCCACTGGTATCTGTCAGCATTACAGAGTATGTGGTGTACGTGCCAGCTGTGCAACATGACTGTTCAAAGAAGTAGTCATTTAGCAGCTGTATACACGGACCTGTGGAATATGACCCAGGTTGTGCCTGCATGTGGCATGTCAACCCCGAGATGAATGGGTTATGGTCCATGCACACACACTGCCCTCCCCATAGCCCCACTATGACAAGCCTGCTGAGGTCATCTACTGTGAAATACACCTTAGGTGAATCTTATTGCTGTAATCTTTGTGGTGCATCGCATAACTGCGCACTGCCGTAGTGTGATTAATTAGGTAAGAGTTCTAACTCTTGCCTTGGCAACTGTGTGTGTGCATTTGTGTCTGTCTGAGTAGAGAGCTATGCTTTTTAGGGTAGTAACACTCCCTACAATTGCAATGCTCTTCTTTGGTAAGGCTGCCGATGTCATCCACCTAGAAAGACATCCCTGTAAAGGCTGTATCGCTGACATCTCCATGGTATGTCTTATAACTGTATAATGCTGTAGTGTGATAAAATAGTTAGGTAGGAGTTCAATTCCCAGATATGGCCATTGTGTGTGCGTGTGTGTGTGTGTGTGTGTGTGTGTGTGTGTGTGTGTGTGTGTGTGTGTGTGTGTGTGTGTGTGTCTGTCTGTGTAGATAGCAATGATTTTAGGGTAGTCACACCCCCTACAATTTAAATGTACTACTTTGGCAAAGCTGCTGATGTCATCCACCAAGAAATACACCTCTGGGAAGGATGTAGCCCAGTAATCTCTGTAGTGCATCCCATAACTGCATATTGTTCTAGTATGATAAATTAGGTAGGTCACTGGAAACTCCAAATGAGGGCTCGCAACACAAACAGTTGAAATAGTTTATTGGATAACGCTCACAAATTCATACTCTTTCAACACACTTCTTCTTCAGAATTGGAGAGACACTGAGCTCCTCATGGGGTCCATGAGGAGATCAGTGTCTCCAATTCTGAAGAAGAAGTGTGTCGAAAATGTATGAATTTGTGAGCTCTTTTATGGTGACCCTATATCACAATGCCCACTGTACAGGAATACCAAATGTGAAATAGCCGAGAGGCTGGGGTGCAATTCCATACCCATCCACATGACACCATGGCCAGGCAATCACAGTTAGCAACCCCATTATTACCCACAGCACACTCTTAACCCATGTCAAATACACACACACACACACACACACACACACACACACACACACACACACACACACACACACACACACATGCCGAGGCAACAGCCAATATGTGTGTAGTACATTGCACATTGGCGACTGATAGTAACTATGGAGTGATTGCAGTGGCTTACAGAGGGCATGGCACCCTGTCCATCTGTCCAATAGGCACATAAATTCAGATAGTGCACCTTCCCCATGTTCCCCACTGGACACCACCTGTGGCGCCATCACATGTGACTCACAAAGGACATACCATGCCTGAACACATGTCCTGTATGGACAGGGCTGCAACAGGTGGCCACGAGTGGCACATCTGATGATAATCTGTGTACACAACATGGGCCTGACACCCCAGGTACAATTCCACATGTCACTGTACATGTATGTGGGAGGCGTGCACATCTCAGACATCATCCATGTCATGGACTAGGGAACACATACATGGCAGGTGATGCACAGCACTAACCACATGCAATAGCCACCCAGGTGACTGTATGATAGAAACAATACCCACCTGTGTGGCAAATGCAGAAGCCACTAGCCTGAGCCATAATGCAGACCATTGTCATGTAGCCTGAGGCCAAGGTATACCCATCACCTTGCCTTGTATAGCCATCTGCTACAGTCAACCACTACATACCCATGCAGAAATGCACCCATGCATGTCAGTACTAGCACCCTGTGTGTTTGTGTGTGTGTTGTATTACGTGTATGATCTCATCCACACTCACTGCAACCCCCAGTGACATGCTGAGCATGCTGTCTTATGTCAGACACCTCCCCATACCCTTTGCTCATACAACCTCCATATGACCCATGTGGTGCATGTGATACCTGCACAGTGATGTGTTGTGGCAATCCCACTACTAATGAGTTTTAATCCTGGCCCTGCCAAGTGTGTCAATGTGTATGTGTCCCTGTGAGAGTGTGGCTATGTTGATGGTGGCACCTGTTCATGTGGACAAGCACGTGTATGTCACCTATCATATAGCTACTATATCCCTGTTACAGATGTCACTCACTATCACATATATGTTCTGAGGGCTCCACAACTGGTAACCCATGTGGTGCATACAATAACTGCACAGTACTGTGATAGCACTACATAGTCGTCAGGGGTTTGATACACTGTGCTGGTAGGTGTGTGACACAAACATGCTTAGGTTTTACTCTCCCACCCCTCCCTGACTTGTCTTAGCCTCTGTCTACCTCAACCACTCCCTCTCTGGTGGATGTGGGAGACTTACATCTGCTTTGCTTAGGCAGCAGCATGTATATTTTAAGTGATGTTCATGATCAGCTGATGGCCTCTGCACAAATTGCAGCCCTCCCCTAGCTGATTTCATGTGGAACAGCTGTGGTAACATTCCCCTAATCAGTTGCATGGAAACACACTCCAATATCTAGGAACATCATGCTGGTGTTGGCCCTTTTCATTCACTGTGAGCAGGAACTAGATCTGTTGTTTGCCAAACAGCATCTCAGATGGATTGGGGATTTACCTCTAACAACATGCACTGTGGAAACAGGGCAACACACAGGAGGGGGATGTGCCTGTCCTGACTACAGACTGTAAGTGCTGCTATACTGCATTTGGAGTAATGTTGGGTTAGCAGTGTGTGTGTGTATGTGTGTGTGTGGATATGGCTGTCCTACATGTCTCAATACCTGTTATGTTAGTTCTATGTTTATGAGCAATCCCCATCTGCAGGGTCATCTGCAGACTGGGCAGTGTGTTGTGCCTTTGGTTTCATGTGTTACCCACAAAGCATCTATCTGTGGACTGCAGAAGGTAGTGTGAGGATTTCAGTCTGTAGATGGTGAAAGCCGTGACAGTTACTGACTTCATATCCCTCATAGGACATATGTTGCAATAAACCCTGTTACAACAGTAAATGTATGAGGTTATCATAGCAACATGTCAATATTGGCCCTATGTATGTGCTTCCAGCCCCAACTCTGTCAACCTTTGCACATATGTCGTGCATGAAGAGGTGCATATGTGCTGTACACCATAATTAGTGTCATCATATCTGATAACAAGCCAGTGAGATATCAGACTGCTACACATGCTATGTACAGTGGGTGTTATATTTGATGACATAACCTGGACATACGGTGGCTGTTTGTACAGTACTGAGGTCTGTGTACTTATGGTGAATGTCGACAGTGTGTGTATTGTTAATATGTACCTTGGCCTATCTACAGACTGTGGTAGTTGTCATTGTCCTAGGTACCGTCCTATCTGATGTTACATGCTGTTCCACTGTATGTTACCGTACTGGCTTACATGTTTGTAGGGCCATACACACACATGCCCCATACCACAGTCAGCCATCAGACCAAACTGTGTAATGGCCCAGTATATGTAGGGTTAGTGTGTGAGTGGCACATATGAGGATGGAGTTGAACAGATAGTCCATATACTGTAATATTATGCTAGCTTGCCATATGTGGCTGTGGCTCTATTCTCATTGGTTGTGATTATGCACTTTCACACAGGTGTATCTTACCCTGTGCTGTGACATGCCTGTACAGCCTGCTATATATGCAGATACATGTGCATTCCCCTATAGGAGATGTAGGCCATTGTTGAGCCAGTCTGCCTGTAGCCTGCATGGTGCATTGTTACATGCCTAGCAGCTTAGTGTCCTTACCCAGTGAGATGTTGTGTGCAGATACTTGCCAGATGTACTGCTGCCGGGCCTCCCTTAACAGTCATGTATGTCAGACAGAGAAGTGGGATGCTGTACAGATGCATGTCAATATCTAGTGGGTAGTATGTGGCCATGGCACCACTGTACCAGCGGGTATTACGTGTCAGGCCAGACAGGTGTGTGTGAATGCATAACCTGTGGTGACATATGTATACCAGTTGTTATGTGTTATACCCATCTACATGGCTGTTAACATCCATGTTGTCAGGCATGGTACACATGTTTTGCACTTAAGGGTTCTCTGTATACCTCTGGACTGTACAGAGTGTGTCAGAATGTCCACACATATTGGCCAATATCCCTGCTGCAGTCAACAGGGGCAGTGCATGCTAGTAGCGGTGCTTTACTATGATGTCCTTAGGATGTCTGTCTGTAGCCAATGGCACACGTGAAAAGCAGATTTGACCCCCCACATACACCATGCCTGTGAAGACAATCCCAATTACAGTAGCAATAATATATAGAACTGTAATAGTACACAAATAAAGGTTTTCCATTCCTGCAAACCTGTGTGTGGTGTTTTTTCCTATGACCTCTCTGTGGGTATATATTGCAGGCAATGATTGTCATTTGTATGGGTGGCCCATACAGTGTCCAGTTGTTCAGGTGTGAACTGTAAGCATAGTGGCTGTTCCATATTTTGTGTATCTCCTACATATGTATCTTACTGTACATATCTCTGCATGTGAATGTGTAATCACATGTATATTATTATATATGTAAATATATATATATATATATATATATATATATATATATATATATATGTATATATATATATATATATATATATATATATATATATGTGTGTGTGTGTGTGTGTGTGTCTATATCTGCATATATGTGTCTGTGTATATGTATTCTGGGGATGTTGATAGCTTCCACATTTTCCATTTTCCATGGGAGCCAGACTGTACTGCATGATATGTTACCAATTCCAACCTGACATCATATAGGTGGGATGTAGTACTGTTAACATCTTGTGCCCATGTCATGTCAGGTCCTGGTTATGGGATCTGCAACACTTGGTAGTGTATTGCAGGGTAGACATGTTTGGCTGGGGGGCATAATGCCTATTTGTACAAGACGAATATTGTTTGGGGCCTCTCAACCCCATTAACAGTGCATGTGGACATATTTGTTTTTGTTAATCTACCATTGCTATCTACAGATGTGTGGCCACACATTTCCACGTCACACGATGGTGCCAACTGCCTTACTGACAGAACACACACTGTAAAAGTAGCTGACTCCAATACCAGCTACAAGCAAGTGACAAGTAGAGTACCTCAGGGTTCAATCTGGGGACTGCTCATGTTTGGTATTTACTTCTCTGAAGTACATGCAAACATTATGGAACCCTGTCTAACAAAGTTCACAGATGACTGCAAACCGGGAGCCACTGTTGAATCCCCAAATGATGTGGGTATTCTACTAAAGGGCATTACAGAAACAAATGCTTGGTGCCAGACCCATGGGCTCAAGCTTAATGGCCAGAAATGTGTGGTTATCCTCTTGGGAAATACCATGTACCCATGAATTACCACATAGGTGGCAGTACACTAAACACCAAAGGTGTGATGACAGACTTAGGGATACAGGTGCACAGTGGTGGCACATTAAATAACTACATTGCCACAACAGTGAGATGATCCTTCTATGTGGTACACCTCATCACTAATGGCTTTTTATCCAGGAAAACAGAGGTAGTTGTCCCACTGTGCAACCGGGATAAGCCGAAAGACACAACAACAATAACAACAACAACTCACCTCTCATTACACACATTATAGAGTGCAATGCCCCATTTGGTATGTACCTCACATGACATCTGCAACAGCTGCAAAGGCTGCAGAAATACATCACTAAAAGTACCACAGGCCTAAAACACATACCCTATGCTGACCATAAACCTCCAGCTATACTCTGTGGCATATCGTATACTCAGAGACAATCTCTGCTTAACATACAAGGCCATGTTGAATCCTGGGTACTGATATCTGTAATAAGTGTATGCAATGTCATGTACAATACATGCATCTATGTACTGTCATTACAGTGGCAAGGGGTGTGATTGTCATGTCTGGGACACACAAGTATACAAGACCTGCACAGCACTGTTATCTGTATGAATGTGTTACGTGCAGGGGTAGTAACCCAGGGTACATGCTGTCACAGTGGCATTTAGTGTAACATGGCGGTACTACTTTTGACAGTGCTGTCCCAGGCAAGGGTAGAGTGCTAAACGTAGTACTGACAGCAAGCACACCTGCAGGCATAGTTGGACTCTGAGGTCTCAGTGTCATGTTCCTGATGTGCGGGCTGTGTCACCGTGTATATTCCCTACTGGATAATGATCAGACATGTGGAATGCCACTGTAAAGTACTGTATGTACAGAACATGTTTGTGAGGGCATACAACATTTAGTATCGGCATACATATTGTTTTCAAATATCCATCTCTCTACACATTCATCCTACTGCATAGTTACTTGCCAAGCTGATGTCTGTGAGTCCCTCTACAGATGTGTAGATGGCAGGTATCCAGCTGGGATACATACAGACAACCTATGCTTGACTGACACTGACATGTCTGCCCAGCTGTGTACTAACTGGCACATATATGAGATAACAACCTGTATGGACCACCTGCCATGGGTACCTACACTACACTACCACAGTCAACAAAAGATGCTTGGGTACAGGTCTCCAACACAGACACTAAGCATGTGTTGTAATACATTTTGCATACATTTCAACTGGATCACCTCAGTGACCATGTGCAGAAGGCACCCTGAGGATTGGCTGATGCATGTCACTCTCACCCTGACTGTCACCAAAGTGGTGTCTGCTGATATATTGCCTGGAGGCACACAGCAGGTAGCATGATACCAATGTACACACAACCCCTACACAACCCATCTCCCCATGGACAATAGCCATGGACACAGCTATGACCACCTACAACAATGCACCACAGCACTGACACATGTGTACGTGTGCATTACTGAGGATAGCAGTGTCTGTGTGTTAGTACACCTGTAGATCGGAACTCCATGATGGCCTTCACAACCACCTCAGCATCCATTGTCATAGTCAGATGTTGCTGCTGCTGTGTTGTACATGACATGTACCCTGTTACACTCCTCACCCTAACGGCTATATGAGACATGCATTACCAGCACAACAGTGTTGTACAAATGGGTCGATAGCCATGCAAAACCCATTGAGGTCTGGCAAATGTGTGTATGTGTGCATGTCTGCATATCTGCAGGGTACACCATTCTGAGGCTACATACTCATATTACACTACAAATTGCCACACAGTAGTACAGATAGTGTTGTCACTCCCCATAGGTGAGGCATGGTGATGCAACTCACTACTATGCCTGTG
Organism: Protopterus annectens; assembly: GCF_019279795.1. Taxonomy (NCBI): domain Eukaryota; kingdom Metazoa; phylum Chordata; order Ceratodontiformes; family Protopteridae; genus Protopterus; species Protopterus annectens. The sequence goes on from NC_056737.1 coordinate 1,092,323,815, forward strand.
GCATGTGCATTAGATGCATATCCCTGTAGTGCCACTGTTGTGATATACAATGGGTTGTATTGCAGTCATGGGCAATGTGTGATAGTCAGTATGTCAGAGTGTCATCATGGGTTCCAGTGCATACAATAACCACTAGGGGATGTGGGTGCTGTGTACACTGCCAATACACCATGGTACACACGGTATATGCCTCATGTACCACTTTATGGTGACCACTGTCACCATCAACCATACAGGTAACTGAAACCACAATACAACCCAGTTACACATGTGATGTGTGCAGCCTACCTGTGACACATTGGACACATGGACTAGTTAGCACCAATAGGCCCAGGTCTCTCAGATGCATGTCTGCCTGTTATGTGTCTGTCAATGTGTGTATGATGGTATGTCACACTATGTATTATCCATATATGACCATTACATCCACCATTACCATACTGTATGTGTCTGTGGATGTTCTGCATGTAACATGTAACCTGGTACACACCTCACCCTAAATGTTGTGTGGTGTGTGCAATGAAAGCCACACAGTTCAGTAGCACTACATACTTAGGTAAGGGTCTAGTCACAGTGTTGCCATGTAAGAGTGTGCATGTATGTGGATGGGTCTACATATGGTAGCAGATTATACATGTCCCAGCAGGTCACCTGTCTATGTGCCACAAGTAATAACTGTTAGATAATCCTGTGACATGTGTGCAACTGTACTCTGGATAAGTCGCAGCCACAGTGTCACCTCAGTGCCATAACCCTTGTGGAATATGACTGCAGACCATCCTCCTGCTGACACATGTACATCTGCAACACAAATGGATAACATTATGGAGATCACAATCACCCAGTGTTACTAACAACTGACATGCATCATAGCTGGATGGCTACACTACCTGACATGTATGCATTGCACACATGTCAGGTAGTGTAATGCATACATGTCAGGTAGTGTAGCCATCCAGCTATGATATGTATGCATTGCACATTACTCCTGAAAACATGTTACACTGCAGTACATTGCTGCACTGTATTACAGTCGCCATGTGCATCAGAACCATATTAGCCTGTCCCTGCATCGATGTTATGGATGACAGGGATGTGGCACAGGCATCATCATATGCACAGGGTGTGTTGCTGGTTTGCCAGAGGCTGAGGTTGGTCCATACATTTGACACCATGTTTGTGGGTGAGGGGTTTAATTATTTGGATGGGGCATGGTGATGTGGTGTATGTCGGTATGAGATTGCCCTACATGTGTTTGTATAGTGTGTGGGTATGCATGCACAAAGTTCTGCCATGTGGCTGCCCATACAGGTGTTTTTGGACAGCTGAAGACCATACCTGGCAGGGTGTGCAGTTTACCGCCTCTGGCCATGGACACACTGACTGTACCTGCCAGGGGTTCCACTGGCATGTGCAGCTACAGGCCTTGAGGTGCTGCTCTCCCCTGATGATGATGACAGATGTTCACTGGAACCATGTCCTGCCTGGGACTGGCCAGAACCACATGCATGAGACCTGCTTTGGTGTGGTGTGGACAGCACCCCCAGTGATGTGCTAGGGCTACTACATCCAGTATGGGAGTGGCTTGGTGTCCTAGCAAGTCCATGTCGACTGCCAAATGTTGTTGTTTCTGGCCTACATCCATGCAGCCGTCGCACCACTCCCACCAGGTTTTCAAGGACAGACATTCCACGGTCAAGGAGGCCCACCATCTCCCCCAACCGTCTACCCATGATCTCATTCTGTTCACGGACAGCAGCAGCAAGTTCAAGGATGTTGTCACTTACAGATGAGTAGGCAGCTCTCTGCAGCCTCACGCCCTGTCTGTAGTACATTTCTATACGTGCCTGTGCCTCCATGACAACCTGAAACATGCACCTGGTGGTACCAGTTGTGGCACCTTTGCCAGGGGCAGGATGACTAGCAGCCCTACTACGAGCACCCTGGTGCATCCACCTATGTGGTGGCCTGCCGGACATCCAGCTATGCCTGCTGTGGACAGACTCAGCTGGCATGGTCACCACACTACCCTGTGCACTGCCACTAACTGCCAACTGTCTCTCAGCTATGGCCACTGGTGATGGGGTATGTATAGGCACTGCAACTGTGTGCGGGGGTGGGGTGGCTAAGAGGGAGATGTCAAATGTTGGTGCTGTGTTGACCCCTGACAAACCAACCTGTGCCACAATCATGGCCTCATCATCATCAGTGTCTGAGTGCACACCAACATCAGGTTGCCTGCAGGAGGGACCCTGACCCACCTCGCCACCTGTGGGGGATAAACAGAAACTCACTTTAAGATCTGTCCAGCATTACATAACAGTACATACACACACACACACACACACACACACACACACACACACACACACACACACACACACACACTCCACCTTAATACCTACCTATCTGTGATGCTACAAACAGTCCCACGTGTATTCCCTTAAGTTGCCCATCATGCATGACACCTGGTGACATACACACATTAATGCCACTCATTAATGTCTTATTCCTCTAAATGACAAGACAAACTGGTGGAAATTCAAATTGAACCAATACAAAATAGCAAGAACTGCATGCTGCTGAATAATCCACAACAGGGAAAGGTTCCACCAAAGGCAATTTAATAAACTAAGGACTACTACTACAGTATCCTGGGTTTATTAAATTGCCTTTGCTGGAAATTTTTCCTGTTGTGGATTATTCAGCAGCCTGCAGTTCTTGCTATTTTGTATTTATTCCTCTAAATGCCTACAAAAGTACAAAAGTGACTACAACACAAGACCTGTTACTCCATTAACTCCATGACCTGAGTGTAGTACTGTTTACATGGCCTCATTGCTGTCATTCAGTGTTCACCCTGTGTATGTTGGGACTTTGTGAGCTTGGCCCCTATATGTGAGTTGCTGATACGTTCCCTCCATAATGTCACACACTGTAGTGTCATGTGCAAGGATTGCTTAGTACATGCCTGACATACTGCTCAATCAACCTATCATGTGACAACTGTGATATATGTATACACTTTCTGCTGTTGTCTAGTAATTAACCAATACATCTGTAGTGCTGCCTAAATGGATTGTCATTCACCTCTCTGCTGTATGCGATATTGAGGGTATACCAGGTATCTACTTTCCTTCCTAATGCATGTTCCATGCTACAGACCTTATTAGACTATCAGCTCTCCTGTGATTACATATTAGACAAGTATTCCTGTTGTGTCTTGTGTCAGTCCATGTCCATGTACTGCACTATTATGAAGGGTAGTACTGCCATATCATAAACTCCACAGTCACACATGTGCATACATGGACACCCACACAACCACACACACATGCACACACACATCCTGCATGCAGCATCCTCCCTCCTCTACACCACATTGAACCTACAGATGACATGAACACCCACCCACACAGAGACACACACACAGCCACACATACAGGTGAGGTTGCACAGGGATAGTACACAAAGCCCTCCCATTACCTATCTGTCAACATGCATAACATATGGTACACAAAAGCATGCAGTGCAGCTATAGTCAATCCATACTATCAAGAGTATACATGTGTGTGAGGCATGGCCTGTGTTAATAGGTGATACCTCTTCCCCCGGGGAACACTGCACCCATGTACATAGTTTTGCTGTGTCCTGTTATGCACCCTGCCATGTTCTGTGCGCCACAACTCACAGGTGTACATCCCATTGCTGAATGTGTAGTACTGTGTCTGTTATGTCATCTGTAATGCTCACATACCCTATGTTTTCCAGCAAAACATACCTGGGATGATGTGTGGTCAGATGTCAGTTGTGAATGCTTAATGTGTGGTTTACAGCTCTCAACATTAGCAGACCACGTATGAACAATCCAATAGTATTACACTGGCAACTTCCAGATCATATCATGGCTATGGGGAGTCTACACACTTTTATTGATGTGATGCATCATTCCGTGATCTGCCATGGGACAACATCACTACATATTTTAACAGTACATGAGCCTGATATGTGCCATATGTCCTGTACATCCACATGCAGTGTCTACGAAAGGTGTTAGGTGTGCGGATGCTAACTGCATTGCGTACAGTCATGTGTGTGCCTATGTGTGCACATGATTATCATGACATTTTGTTGCACCCATTGTTATGTGTACTACAACAGTCACTATTCCTGTCAGGGGTATACTAGCATCACCCATCTGCATTTGCTTGTGTATGGTCAATCTGCCCTACACATGTTCCCCAACTCTACATGATTGCAAGGTCTACTCATATGCACACCCCTTGGTGTTCACACACTGCCGTCACTATTTTTGTGGGTGTAGAGTTATGTCTGCCACAGTTACTGACCCAGTTTCTGTGCATATACAACCATTCTTACCATCCTTATGGCTCCCTGCTGCAGTGCACTGGTGTGTCATGCTGACACCCCCTCCCCACCTTCAGGATTTTTGCAGATGCTTGACAAGTATGGGCCACACATGTGTCAGTTTGCAGTGTCCCATAGACTGAACAGCATGTGTTATAGCCCAAGTCCCAGCTAATAATGTGGACCACACTAATACATTATGCTATAGTGTACATCTGTAACAGTTGCCATTGTAACACTGGTATATAAACTGTTGCTACACTGTACAGGGGTGATGTTTCACACATGTCCCTACTGTAGTCTGTGTGCCACCATTATGTTAATCCATGTGGACAAATTTCACAATGACAGGATGTTACTTATCCTACAGGCGTCTGACATACTGTTCCAATACCCCATCATGGTCACCACTGTGATGCAGTGCATGTAATAGCAACAATATGTGAACATATGTACAGCATGCATTAAGGGTAGGTGTGTTAGATGTGTGCATGGAATATACCATAGCCAGTACATGCCCAGTGTATTGGCAAGTATCAACATAAACCATACTCACCCGCTACAGGCTGCTGCCATGGTGGTATACCGGAGGGACCTGCATAAGAGTGTGAGAGATACAATGTTATTGGCCACAGCTGTGGTATTGCTACAGGGTGGGTGCAACATTACAGTACATCAACAATACAACTCTAAAATACTAGCACTTATGCACATCTGTTTATTACTACTATGCATCAACAAACAATATTTATGACATATCAGATATGCATGCTCTACAAGGCAGAGGTACAGATAGCTAGGAAGAGGATAAAGAATGGAAAGGCGGTTGGCCCATATGACATACCTGTGGAAGCTTGGAGGTGTTTAGCGGAAATGGCAGTGACATTATTAACCAGATTGCTGGATGGAATCTTGGAATGTGAGATGATGCCTGAGGAGTGGAGGAAAGGTGTTTTGGTACTGGATTATATGAATAAGGGTGATGTGCAGAGCTGTAGTAACTACAGAGGGGTAATATTGATCATTCACAGCATGAAATTATTGGATAGAGTAGTGGAAGCTGGTTTAAGAAGGAAAGTGATTATTAGTAATCAGCTGTATGGTTTAATTTCAACAAAGTGCACTACAGATGCAATGTTTGCTCTGAAACTGTTGATGTAGAAGTACAGGGAAGGTCAGAAGGAGTTGCACTGTGTCTTTCTGGACTTAGCGAAAGCATATAACAGGGTGCCTAGAGAGGAGTTGTGGTATTGTATGAGGAAGTCGGGAGTGGCAGAGTAGTATGTAAGAGTGGTACAGCATATGTACATGGGTAGTGTTACAGCAGTGAGATCTGCAGTGAGAGTGACAGATGTGTTTAATGTGGAGGTGGAATTACATCAATGATCAGCTCTGAGCCCTTTCTTATTTGCAGTGGTGATGGACAGGTTGACAGCCGAGATCAGACAGGAGTCCCCATGGACTATGATGTTTGCAGATGACATTGTGATATGTAGTGAGAGTAGGGAACAGGTTGAGGAGACCCTGGAGAGGTGGAGATATGCTCTAGAGAGGAGAGGAATGAAGGTCAGCTGAACTATAACAGCATATATGTGTGTGAATGAGAGGGAGGATAAAGTAATGGTGAGGAGGCAGGGAGTAGATTTGGTGAAGGTGGATGAGTTCATATACTTGGGATCAACAGTTCAGAGTAATGGCGAGTGTGGCAGAGAGGTGAAGAAGAGAGTACAGACAGGGTGGAGTGGGTGGAGATGAGTGTCAATAGTGCTTTTTGACAGATGAGTACCAGTAAGAGTGAAAGGGAAGGTCTACAAGAGGGTAGTGAGGCCAGCTATGTTATATGGGTTGAGGACAGTGGCCCTGACAAAAATGCAGGGGTCAGAGCTGGATGTGGCAAAGTTAAAGATGTTAAGACTTGCACTGGGTGTGATGAGGGTAGACAGGATTAGGAATAAGTATAGTAGACAGTCAGCCCAGGTTGGACAGTTTGGAGACAAACCCAGGGAGGTGGAATTGCATTGGTTTGGTAAGAGTGAAAGGGAAGGTCTACAAGAGGGTAGTGAGGCCAGCTATGTTATATGGGTTGAGGACAGTGGCCCTGACAAAAATGCAGGGGTCAGAGCTGGATGTGGCAAAGTTAAAGATGTTAAGACTTGCACTGGGTGTGATGAGGGTAGACAGGATTAGGAATAAGTATAGTAGACAGTCAGCCCAGGTTGGACAGTTTGGAGACAAAGCCAGAGAGGTGGAATTGCACTGGTTTGGACATGTGCAGAGGGGGGATGCTGGGTATATTGGGAATAGGATGATAAGGATGAAGCTGCCATTTAAGAGGAGAAGATAAAGGCCTAAGGTAAGGTTTATGGATGTGGTGAGAGAGGACATGCAGGTGGTTGGTGTGATACAGCAAGATGCAGAGGACAGGAAGAAATAGAAACAGGTGATCCACTGTGGTGACCCCTAACTGGGAAAAGCCAAAAGAGGACGAAGATGCTCCACCTATACAGATACAGATGCATATGTAAATGCGGTCTACTAATGTTCCCTGTGGTCTTATCTGCATGCTCCTCAGCCGGTGAGTGGGTAACATCCACATCCATAATGTTGTATGACACTTGTACATTGGTATTGGCAGGTGTCCCGAGGCTGCTGAGGAGCTGTTCCATGCATGTCAGGGAGGATGAGTTACATGAGCCCCCCCCCCCCATTGCAAGGTGATCCCCCCATACTGCAGCAGCATGTCTGTGAGCATTGTGAAGAAGGTCAGACCAACAAAGCCAGACCTGCTCATAACTTTGGTTATGGTGTCTGACATTGTTGACCCTGTGAATGAGGTCGTTCCACAGGGTGGTCCACTCCTGCTGCTCATGTGCATGCCTGCCAAACAGTAACATAAAGTGATTGCTGAGGTAGCTAAGGATGTTCTCCATTTCCTCTGTGGAATATTATGGAAGCCGCCCTAAGGACATCTTGCCTGAATGACATAAAGATTGAAACAGGTAAAAGCAAATCATACAGCAAGGTTACCATAGTCATTAATACACATTTCTGCCCCCCCGCCCAAATCTGCAACAACAAACTATTCACACAACTCAATAGGTATGGCACACCTTAACTAACAGTGGGATATATATGTACTGTATTGTAACACACTTTGTGCTATGTGTCTGTGGCCATGTTCCCTGTGTGGACACTATCATTGCCGGTGTGTTACAGACTATTCACCTGCATGGCATTATCAGGGCCACTATAGTTCCATATATGCATGTGGTATGCTTGCTATGTGATTGCTGAACATCTGACATTCTGTGTTATTGGGAATATCTATGCATGCTTTTGGATATGTTCAGGGATTATGTAGAATATTACTACCCACATATGTTCTATAACAGTGACACGGTAGCATGTTTAGTGGATATTTGGCAGCAGAGCCACCTCTCCAACCTCATCTGGCCATGTTACCAGGCTACATCACATGTGTGACCCACCCTGGGACCTCTTCAACTACTGGTTCGCACTACCTTCAGATGGAACCTCCTCAGGGGGTGGTGTCGCCTCCAGGGGCATACACAGACATGATCCTGTAACCCATGGTCAGGTCCAGGGTTTGGTGCATAGGGAGATACACACAAACCAGGGGGATAAGCTACAGCACATTGAGCACTTCAGTACACACTCACAGGGGCCACATGCTACTCTTGCTCAGCCTCAGCCAAGGCACCTTCAGGTCCGTGCAACTGCTGTTGAGACTGGCAATGGGTGGGAACCTTGGTCCCATTGTTTCCAAATGGGGGCTCATGTGGCTTCCACATTGCAGACGACATCCAGGGTGTTTACCCACCACATGTGTCATATACCACCCCTGTAGGCTCTGTTCTCTATCTACCAACCCAACTCACCTCCACAAATATACCTGCTATCCTTACAATTCACAATCCCACTTTCACAGACAAGTACAATGTGGTCCCAAAAAGGGGTTCATAAGTGACATACATGTCCATGTTGCATACATTTACTGCTGTACATTTGTATGCATTGATATGTGTAATATCCCCTACCACATAGCATGCAGCACTGTGATGCAAACATATGGGGCGTGTATATACATATGTACATATGTGTGTGTGTTTGTATATATGTAGACACAGACATGTATATATCTCTATATATCTGTAGATATATATTATTTTTTATATCTGTGTTTATATATACATGTAGGTGTCTGTATATCTGTAGACATACATGTATGCATATATCAATATATGTATATATATATATATATATATATATATATATATATATATATATATATATATATATACACATATGTATACATACATGTATATGTATGCATATATAAACCGCTACATGCATGTATATGTATGTATATAAATATATATATATATATATATATATGTGTGTGTGTGTATACAATAAATATCTACATATCTATGTATCTTTATATATTATATTTATATATATATATATATATATATATATATATATATATATATATATATATATATATATATATATATATATATATATATATATATATATCTAGGGTACATTCAGACATCAGTTCTACAATCTCTGACTCTCCTTCTTGCACAGCTAGAGTGTTCTGCCTTGCTACACCACAGACAGGTGCCACATATGGACACAGCCTAACATTAGGGAGGTATATACACGGACAGATTGCAGGTACACCTATTACACACCTATGACATTTCAGCTTGCTACATTACACATTAACCTGAGTATCCTGCAAGTGGTGGGCTCTGGAGCCCACATATCCATCATTATGCCATTACCTCCACCACTAGCTATTGCCCACACTACTAGACATGTTTTCCCACTACACAACACACACTATGATGGCTTACATCTTATCAGTCAGTGCTGCTCTGCACAGTCGATGGGTATGGCCCACCACCCACAGGAACAGTCTCTAGTGTCCAGCTGAACATCATTACAACAACAACACCTGCTGGCACATATAAATCATTCAACATCATCTATCCCATTATTATGGCCCAAGTATTACAGTCAATTACATGCATATATACTTCACATACCTGTTGTGTGAGTGATGTCTATTCAAAACTTATTTTTATTCCTGGCCTTAGCCTACAGCTATTTTTGTTTAATGATTGAGATTGTGTGTGTGTGTGTGTGTATGTGTGTGTGTGTGTGTGTGTGTGTGTGTGTGTGTGTGTGTGTGTGTGTGTGTGTGTGTGTGTGTGTGTGTGTGTGTGTGTCTCTCTCTCTCCCTGTCTCTGTCTCTCTCTTTCTCTCTCTCTGTCTCTGTCTCTCTCTCTCTCTCTGTCTCTCTGTCACTCTCTCTCTCTTTGTCTCTGTCTCTGTCTCTCTCTCTCTCTCTCTCTCTCTCTCTCTCTCTGTCTTTGTCTCTCTCTCTCTCTCTCTGTCTCTCTCTCTCGTAGCTGTAATGCGCTGCTAGAATAGATTGCAGCATGGCATTTATAGGTGAAACACATGATCAACAGTGTCCTCCACTTGCTACCTGCATACAGCATGCTGTGTAGTACTTCCAGTTACCACTGTCATGGCAACCCACTACTATAAATCCCTACATCATTTGAGCATGGTCTCTTAACCTTTCCTGTATGGTGGACATCCTTCTTGCGTGTGGGCAGCAGTGTTACAAACAGCAGGTAGAAATACCTCTCAGAAGAGGACTTGCAGTCCCAGGGTTGCTACTTGTTTGTATAAGATTCCAGAACTACAGACAGAGTGTGAGTAGTGTTGGTATATGCATTGTATAGCACCAGTTTTGCAGGGTTTGTGTGTACATACTAGTTTAACATGGACTGCAGTCTGTCTGTATAGCTCTCAACTGTGGGCCTATGTTTTGTCTGTCCACCACACAGGTCTTGTGTCAGATATATCACTGTCAGTGTGTGTGTGTGTGTGTTGAGTGCTATCAGTAGGTGGCTACATCCATTTTTTCTTCCCCAACTCCAGCCATTCTCCCTACAGTAGGGAGCTGCAACCAGTTATGGGAATTTTTGGCACCTGTGGGGTTTAAATACGCCCAAGTTTCCACACTTTCCCATGACTGGACAGTTTTGAAAAGGCTAAGCTATAGGCACACCTGCTTACCTGATGTTGGCATTGCTTAAAGGGGCATACCACTGGACAGATTGAGTTAGCCAGCCTACACATTGCTTACACCATGTAGGCTGACCTGTGCAATGCTTAGAGTTGCTTACTTTCTAATTAGCATTATATTTTCCTTTTGACGTTGATTTATTATTTGTTACATGTTATATCTGTGTCTGGTATCTGTAGTTTATGTGTACGTACATTGTAAGGGGTCCTGGGGACTTCATCACTTTATTACAATAACACCTCACATCTGGCCTTACTGCAGTATTCCAGTTCACATATTTATGTTATCTATCTAATACCTTTGGTGTAAACAAAGTCACACGTGAAGTCTATTGTTATTACCAGGGAAACATTTGTCCCATGCGGAATGACCCAAGAATTGGGTGATTTTCTTTGCAGCAACACCATGTCTAAAAAAGGTAAGCATGGCTGTGTTCATATGTGCATGGACTACAGTGTGTGGAAGGCCTGCGATACTGGGGTCGGGACGACATACAAGATGAGTCCCGAGGGGAAGAGGAGTGGAGGATGGGCAAAGTGTGGTTGTGTGGTAGCTACGGGCCGATAGCCAGAGGAGGGATGGTGGCTGCATGTGTGCATCTGTGGGGGGGGGGGGGGGTTGGAACTGTGGGTAATGAAATTATGGCTTGAGGAGAGACTGGGTTGGATGGGTCTGTACTGGTCGGTCCGCCTAGTGGCTGGGAGAGAGGGGAATGAAATATATGCAAATAACAGATGAATGACAATATAGTTAAACCATTATTTATATAGATCAAACAACATACATTACACTTGGTAGTGTATTGCTGGGTGGACGTGTTTGGCTGTGTGGGGTGTTGCCAGTTACTAAAAGATGTATATTGTTTGGGGCCTCCCAACCTCATTAATGGTGCATATGGACATATATGTTTCCGTTACTCTACCATTGCTATCTACGGATGCATGCCCATATATACCTATATAAGTATATATATATTTGCTTACATATTTCTAACAATGTCTGTAATATACCTACAGAGATATATATTTGCGTACATATATGTAACCTGCTGTGTATATGTGGACATATAGGTGTTGTCATATATATGTGTAGATGTCAGCATTTGCATGTATATATGTTCATATATATCTATATCTATGTATATATTTCAGACTATTCATAGATATATATATATATATATATATATATATATATATATATATATATATATATATATATATATATATATATATATATATATATACATATATAGATATGGAGTATCTGTTAGATATGGATATAATTACACACACACACACACACACACACACACACACACACACACACACACACACACACACACACACACACACACACATCTAGATGTTGGTATACATTCTCCGTACTGTTGCATGACTGGGATGGATGTTATGTTACTGGCAACATCATTTTTATGTAATATCTGGCAAGGCTTAGTGGTAAATCACTTTGTGTATGGTGTGTATGGTCTTGGGTTTGAGCCTTGCAGAGCCTGTTTATTTTGCTGCTGGGCAGAACACGGGCTATTGGATACAAACTGATTAAGGCACTTTAAAGCAGTGCATCTTCATTAGACAATAATTTAGTTATCAGGAGGGGAACCTCTAGTGCCGTGTGTATACCAGGGTCGTGTGTTTCTCGTATACTTGAAATAGATGTTCTTATTTGGTTTTGTGTGCATACCGGGCAACCTTGTGTGCCACATATGCTTTACGATACCTACAAATAAAACCGTTAGTGTAAACAAAGCCACACATGAAGTCTATTGTTATTACCAGGGAAATATAGGTCCCATGCGGGATGACCCAAAAATTGGGTGATTTTCTTTCCGGTAACACCATGTCTCCAAAGGTACGCATGGCTTTGTTCTTATGTACATGGACAACAACGTGTTGCAGACCTAGGATACTTGGGTCGGGGCAACGTACAAGGTGAGTCCCAAGGGGAGGAGCAGTGGAGGGTGGGCAAAGTGTGGTGATGTGGTAGATACGGGCCGGTAACCAGGGAAGGGATGGTGGCTGCGTGTGTGCAGCAGGGGAGAGGCAGAACTGTGTGTAATGAATGTATAGGTCAAGGAGGGGCTGGGTTGGATGAGCCTGTACAGGCCAGCCTGCCTAGTGGGTGGGGAGAGATGAATGAAATATAGAACAAATAAAACATACAAGAAACATAATATAAATTCGTATTCATATATGGAGATATATATGTACACACACACACATATATATATATATATATATATATATATATATATATATATATATATAAACACTCACACATATACATATACACAGCAATGATTTCAACAAGTGGCTAAGCTGCTGATGTCATTCAAAGGGGATTCAGTATCTGTCTGCCTGGGACGACATGATTGACAAACCACAATGCTTTGCCAGAGATGGTCTGCACCTGTTGCCCCTGGGATTCATGTTATTGGCTTCAGCTCTTGGCACACCAATAGTGCCTTATCTAGGCAAGTTTCAAAGGACAAAACCATCACCATAACAAGTACAATTATGCAAACCTGAAGGTACTGCTATTCAATGCCAGACGTCTAAACCTAAAAAGACACTCTCTTGAGGCACACCTCAAATGGGGAACATCGCTATCAGTACAGTAAATGGGAGCTAGTTCAATGCTCCACAGAGCACACCTGTAATACCAGGCTACAACTCTTATCACTCATTTCGGGCACCAAACCAAGACCACAACACCACAGGTGGAGGAGTGTCCATATTCACCAAGGTTATTCAGACCTCCAGCCTAGTTCCCAACACAATGCATCTGAGAATCTCCAGGTGCAACTAACACTAGGTAAGACTGCAATCCAAATTGGAACTTGCTACAGACACCCCACCATGCCCCAAGATTCTCACTACACCTTTATAAACATACTGGACAATATTAAGATACAACCAAACACCATAATACTGGGTGATTTTAACTACCTTGCCATTAACTAGGAAAACTACTCTGGTACCAACACCTTTTACCAACGGTTCCTGGAATTCATACATTCCAACCCCCTGGATCAACTAAACCATTGTCCAACCACATCCCACCCCCACCCGCCAGTAAGGAAACCTCCATAAGAACCTTCTCCAAAGCCAACGTCATGCTACCCAAGTCAGACATGACAAACTTCATGATACCCATGGAGACGGGAGCTGACAGTGCAACTGGTGAATCCTACACTAAGGCACTGTATGAGCACATCCACTCATGCATGAATTGTGCCATCCCAAATAGAACCAAGACACTGTCCTCCAAAAAAGGAGGCTAAACTGGTATTCCATTGCCATAAACAAACTATACAACAGAAGAAAGAAACTGTTAAAGAAAAGAGGATAATCCCAAAATGCAAACAGCTCCCTTACCAGCCTCAGTAAGAAGCTGAGATCCCTCAAAATCCCACAAAGCTTGTTATGTAAATATAATTGCCAAAGATTTCAAAGACAACCACAAGGCATTCTATAGGTATGCTCAGAATCTAAACGGCAATGCCCAGAACTGCTCTGAGATCTTACAGAATGGCATTAAATATACTGATTCCAAGGAGTTTGCCAATATCCGGGAAGATCGCTTTAGTGCCACATTCACCCTCCTCTCACCCCCTAAGGAGCCCATCTCACTACCAAAGGATTGCCAATTCCTGTAATCACGGCAACACAAGTAGAAACTGCACTCTCCACAGCTAGGAATACAGCATCCATGGGACCAGATGACATCCTGGGCTGTGTACTACACGAACTACAAAATACACTTGCACCTCACCTAAGTGTCATGTTTAATCATAGCCCCACCTCAGGCTTCGATCCCACTGAGTGGCACACAGCTACAGTTATCACACTCCACAAGGGGGGATTCACCTTGGATCCCAGGAACTGCCGCCCCATCAGTCTGATGAGCTTGATCTGCAAGGGCATGGAATGCATTATCATGGAACTAATAAACTAAGACTGGCAAGCAACAAACACTGGACCCCACCCAGGTTGAGCTCGTGAAAGGCCGATCATGTCTCCTGAACCTGATTGAATACCTAAAAATAAAACCATTGGCATAAACGAAGTCACCTGTGAAGTCTATTGTTATTACCAAGAATAAAGTCATCCCATGCGGGACGACCCAAAAATTTAGGTGTTATCCTTTTCAGTAACCTCATATCTGCAAAGGTAAGCATAGCTGTGCTCATATTTGCATGGACTACAGTGTGTGGAAGACCGAAGATACTTGGGTCGGAACAACATACAAGATGTGTCCCAAGGGGAGGAGGAGTCGAGGATGGGCAAAGTGTGGTAGTATGGTTAAGAAAAAACAGGCACTGATTCGCACCAAAAGAGAAGATATTCCACTGAATTTATTGTCGAACTAACACAACTCTAATAAAACAATAAAAACCATAAAATGTAAAGCGCTTTTCGTCCGGATGATATCCAGACTTCTTCAGACAAGGTTTTGTCATCCAGATGAAAAGCGCTTTACATTTTATGGTTTTTATTGTTTTATTAGAGTCGTGTTAGTTCGACAATAAATTCGGTGGAATATCTTCTCTTTTGGTGCGAATCAGTGCCTGTCTTTTCTTAGTTGTTGGAGTTACATTTATTGGTGTCAATGTGGAAATATGGTTGCTACAGGCAGAGAAGGGATGGTGGCTGCGTGCATGCAGCAGGGGAGGGGAGGAACTGTGGGTAAAGAAAATATGGGTCAAGGAGAGGCTTGGTTGGATGGGCCTGAACTGGTCAGCCCACCTAGTGTGTGGGGGAGAGGGGAATGAGATATAAAGAAGAGAAATATAAAATAAGAATAATTTAAATCCCTATTTAAATAAAACACTTAAAATAAAATAAACTTGGTAGTGTATTGCAGGGCGGATGTGTTTGGCTGTGGGGGAGCTACGCCAATTCATACGAGATGTATATTGTTTGGGGTCTCTCATGCCCATTAACGGTGCATGTGGACATATATATTCCTGTTAATCTACCATTGCTATCTACAGACGTATGGCCATATATACCTATATAAGTATATATATTTGCTTACATATTTATAACTATGTCTGTATATACCTATGGAGATATATATCTGCCTACATATATGTAACTTGCTGTGTATATGTGAACATATAGGTGTTGACATATATATGTGTAGATGTCGGCATTTGCATGTATATATGTTCATATATAAGTTTATATGAATATATATAGATATATATATATATATATATATATATATATATATATATATATAAAACTACATATATAGATGTGTTGTATCTGTTTAGATATTAATATATTTACACATACACATACATCTAGATGTCGTATACAGTCTCTGTACTGTTGCCTGATTGGGCTGAATGTTATGTTTCTGAAAACATCAAACTTATATCTATCTGGCATGGCTTAGTGGTAAATCACTTTGTGCATGGTCCTGGGTTTGAGCCTTGCAGAGGCTGTTTATTTTGTTGCTGGGCAGAACATGAGCCATTGAATACAGAATAATTAAGGCACTTTAAAGCAGTTGTAAGCAGGTTTGCGTGGGTTTGCATGGAGCTAAGCACTGTTAACTTCCGGTTACAGTTTCTTATACTCAGTTAGCTTCCACATTGCTTACTCTGTGTAGGCAGTGCTTACCCCCGTGCAAACGCACATAAACACGCTTACTAGTGCTTACATATGCTTACTACTGCTTAGTTGTGCTTAAACCTGGTTACTAGTGCCTTATTCGTTATGACACTTATACTTCACATGTGCATTTCCTGCAGTACTCTAGTTCATAAATATGTGTTATTTAGTGGGTTTTGCAACAAAACTATTGGTTATAACATGCCTTGCCATGTAAAATAGAAGGTGCTGCAGTGGGACTCGAACTGGGAATGTCTGCTCATTAGGCGAATGCTCTGCCAACTACATTATTGCTGTTCTGCTTCATATGCATATATCTTCCTTTTTATCCTCTTCAGCCTTTAAAGCTGCTTTAACCATAGCTAAGCATGGGGCACACCCTTGCACCTACGGTTAGCTGTACTCGGATTTTTAAACAAAATGAATACACGGGTTTCTTCATTTCATTTTAATGTACTGTTGCTGTTTTACACATTGGGAACTGTTGCTGGGGATATGTGGACACTTATGAGCAATCTCACTTATTTCTTCCCACTTTCTGCTGTTCTACATTGCAGGGGTGTGTTTATTCTGAGAGCTTTGCTCTCAGACACACCCCCTGCACTCATATACGCTCCATGTAAGTCTAGCAGCTTGGGCAGCATGTCTTCATTGATATGCATGGTGCGCTGCCGTCCTGCTCCTAAACGGGCGCTTCCGTGCAGGACTACACTAGTCCTGCATGGAAGATTGGTGAATTTGGGGGCATGTCTTTTTTTCCCTTTAAAATCTGTTGGCTTCCAAGGCACATGTTTCTTTAGATTAAAGTAAAGTGTCTCCTTACTATTCATGCAAAGGTGGCATTGGGACTGCATTTGGTTGTTGTGGTACTCAGATCCTTGATGAGAAATGTACAACACATTAGGAAATAATCGCACTTGTCATTAAGAAAATATATATTTATAAATGAGTTCAGCTTTAATATAACATTCTTCATAACCATCTGTGAATTCATACAACCTGTGATTACCCACGTCATGTATTTTGCAGGAGATTTACATCCTATATTGCAGAATGCAGACAAACCCACACAGACACACATACACACATATGTACATAAATATAAACCTCTAGACACTTGGACACAACCTAGTTTGGTTTTGTCAGAGGCTGATCATGCCTACTGAAACTGGTGGATTTCTTTGAGAAGGTCACCAAAGTAGTAGAAGAGGGCATACAAGACATCATTGAACCCCATTCTGAAGGACCTCCTTTATATCCACAATACAAACAGCACCATAGTTGTCCATTTCAAAAACTTAAGCCTTGCTTGTGATATAAATAGGAACTGCTGTAGACAGATATGTATCCTAGACAATACCCCTTCTTTGGAACACGCTGCTCATTTGTGTGAAGCAGATTCCTTCCCTAACTCAATTCAAGTGTAACTTGGACATTTGGATGGGGAACTGGAAATTAACCCCTGGTTTAGCACCTATGTCTCTAATGGACACAAGCAGCCTGTAAATGGGTCTTTCCCCAAGCCCCTGCTTACACTAGCAAGAGTACCAGGACTTATCAGTGATTTGGGATGCATGACTAGGCTTAAGAAGTCTCTGGTGGTCATTAGCCTTTTTTATAACTACTAACCTATATATACAGTAATGAGATGCAGTACACAGTTACCATATGAACACACCACATCTGTCAAGTGGCAACAAAATTAGCAAACATAAACTAAGCTCAGCACTATACTTATCGATTATACATTGCAGATGTAGCAAACAAAGCATATATCTATCTGTCTATCTATATATATATATATATATATATATATATATATATATATATATATCAATAATATGGAAATAAGCAGTTTTTTTATTGGTGATATGGCATATAATACTGTATATGTAAACTGGAGTGAGGTGTTGAATGTGTGGGGGAACACATGTAATGCACAAAATCCCTAGGAGTGGGAGCAATAGTGTTGTAAAAGTTTAGTGAGGGTAAAGAAGATGTAAACATGACTGAAGAAGGGAAAGAAATGTCAGAGGGAAGGTCATAGTGGCTTTTTTTTTTTGGGGGGGGGGGTTAGTCCCCATTTGTTTCAAGAAAAGAAGATTGACGAGATGATGGGAAATAGAAGTGGATGCATGGATGAGTAGAAACATAGAAAAGACACCATAAAACAGACACAGTGTGTTAGCATACAAGAGGAACAGAATAGGGGACACAGACAATAAACATGCAGATTGCACTGGAGGGTTCACTGAAAGCCTACAAAACATGACAGAGATGCACCTTAAGCACAGACCACCATGCAAACATGCATAAAGTAATGCAGTAGTGCTCACAACAGCATCGCTGTGATATTGTGCATTGTGTTACTACCTTACAAGGGGATCACGAAGGACTGTACATGTGTGACAGTGATATTAGTACAAAAAAAGGCAACCTAGCACAGACTCACAGATGTCTGTAACAATGCCCTCAATAGTTAGCTGTAGACATACCAACAAATTACACAGCAATCTGCAGGTCACAGATCCACAAGAATGTAGGATCACATTGGCAGAAGTCTGGATAGAACACCAACCATAAAGTACTTAGGGAAATATCTGTCCACTAAGCCACACTTCTACCCTGCATTTTACAGGGAAAATCATTGTGTTACTGTAAAGTGAGCAGTAAAACATTACTGCAGCATACTATAGGCTTCACAACCTTGTTATAGTAAATGCCAAAAACTGTCTACTGAAATAAGAGATGACAAGTTAGGCATTACTGAATAACTTTCATGCAAGTGGCATATACATGTTCACTCCTGATATACTACAATCACTTGATGTTGGTACTGATTGGCCACAACACTGTGGAGCAACATCATGAACATAACTTCTGCATAACACTACAACATCAAGGTTATGCATATTGAGATCAAATGGCATCACATGACACCATTGCAGAAAACACACACATCAGGAATTTACACCTATTTCAATGTTATACCTGTGAGGTGCCCACAAGTGTCAGCTGCATATGAACAGATAAACTGCCCTTACACACAGTACCATCTCTGTCGTTCATGCCACTGTTGCAAAGATGTGCAGTCATATCTCGCACCAGAATAGACATATGCAATGCAGACATGTTGCACGGGGACATCGGTATGCAGAAATAACATTGGTTATATTCAGACCCCCTCATATAATTTACTACCAATATGAAGCATGCTTACAGGAAATAAGGAGCAATGTATTGTCTTTGATATGTAGCATACATCCAGATGTCCACAAACATGACACAAGATCAAAGCATTGAGGACAATTAGTTTAGCAGTGGCACCTATGCTGCAAACAATGGTAAATGTATGTCTATTTTCATATGAAACTACTACAAGTAAAGCATATTTGGCACACAGCACACAACATGCTCATGTACTACAAAGCAAACAATGCCAGGAATATAGATGCATCCAGACAAGGGTTCAAATGGAGAGAGAAAATCAGCAAGAATAGTATTGCTGGAACTGAATTCATCCTCATGTCTTGGTGAGTACCTTCATGTGGTGGACCCTGTTTTCACAACTTTTCACTAAGATGACACTGATGTATAGGCTATTTTATATTTGCCCCCCTCCCCAATGTTGTGCGACCCTGGAGTTGATATATATAGTTAGGGGGGTGTGGGGGCACAGCCCCCCACATTGGGGGGTGTGGGGGTGAAGCCCCCCACATAAAACTGCTTGTCGACCAAATGAACTGTCGACCAAATGAATGTTGATCATATGGCCTGTCGACCATGTGATAGGGATCCATATATATATATATATATATAGAGAGAGAGAGAGAGAGAGAGAGAGAGAAAGAAAAAATGAAAACTAGGTGCACAGGTTTCAGGATAAAAAAGTGCCCAATCCTACTCTATGCACTGATGTCAGGACTGGAAAAAAGACAATGTAGAATCCTCAGGACATGGAACATTCCTACAGAAGGGTTAGGCTAGGCTCAGAGGGAAGATGGCTCTCTTGCGGTAGAAGGAAGAAATATTCCACAAAAACTGAAGGGCCAAAAAAGAGTCATAAAGATGACAAAATGGATTATTAAAGATAAGGAATAAATTATATAATGCGGTGGTGCTGTGGGAGCATTGTCGCCTCACAGCAAGAAGTTCTCTCATTTGATTCTCACTGGAGTGCCTTCTGTGTGGTCTGCATGTCCTCCCCGCATTCAAAAGACATGCGTATATGGGCGTGCATTCGTTGAAGGCTGGGCATCAAGCTGGCACCTCAGCACCATAAAAATCTACTGCCAATCATTAGCGGACTGGACTTCTACTGTGGCGACCCCTAACTGGGAAAAGCCGAAAGAAGAACATTATGTAAGAAGCCCAGGCATCCCAGAAAGATTAAAATAGAAATTAGTTTTAAGAAAAATACTTGCATGAAAAATGTTCAAAAGCTACAAATAAACATTTGTATTCATTAATATATTAGATCCATGAACAACATTATGTAGGCAAAGAAACCTTGGGCAGCCTGGAAAAATAACCAAGATAGGAAGTGCAAAAATATTAAGGAAAAAAAAACTGACATTTTTTAAAGGGCTAAAAAAGAAATATGGACAAGAAAAGAAAGATAGATCTGGTATGGTACAATACTTATGCAAAGGAGAAGGCCAAACTAATCAATAAAAAAGCTGCTCCAAATACATTTGAAGAGAAATACAGGCAAAGACATTCAGATATGGACAACAAAAACAAAGGGGAATGTAGAGCAGATGATTAGTAAGGTAGAAGTTAAATAAACAGAAACTGAAGTTGTGCATGCTCTGTGAAGTAAAGGGTTTAGTGTAGAGAATCCAACACAGGCAAGGTTGCCACATGATGGAGCAATGGGTGGCCAGATTAAGGAACAACAAGTGGAGTGTGAGACCTCTGAAGAAAATTTGCTACAAGGAGCTTTCTGTAGGAGATTGGTACAAAATTCCAGTTGAAGTTGCACAGAAAAGGAAAGAGTAGGAAAGTGTGGCAACTCTGACACAGTAATGTTTGCAGAGTGATGGACCAATGGGTTCCCATATGAAGGAGCAGACGAAGCAGGGTGTATAAGAAAAGCATATGTCACAAGATGTTCTGGAACTTTTCTTACAATATGTACAAGAAACAGCACAGAAGATACTCCCGGTCCAGGAAAAATGATCTAATGGAAGACCTGCTTAATTTAATAGTGATGAATAAACACTTTAATACAGATGATCAAAATAGATTACAAAAAGCAAATAAGACCCCAAACGTTAGAAAATTGGTAAAACTGATGAACACAGCAACTGGGACTACTAAAAGAAATCATTCTGATATAACATTAATAAGTAGGTTATATTACTATGTAGCTAAACTAATAACAGATAAAGTGTTACCACAATACAGTATTAAAGAAAAGGAAGAGAACAAGTAAAATGCCACCATAAAAGCATCTAACAGAGAAAACTATAAAGTAAGACAAGAAGTATCACTGTTACAAGAATATAGAAAAGGGAACAAATAATTAAAACGCTGCATGTTAAAAGCAATGCATAGTATCAAAACACCAGGATTTATTATATGCTATTGTTATAATTAACTAAAAACATCAGCACAAGCAGAACAACGTGGAAGATACACAGATTTCAGAGACAGCATCCTCAACCAAGGATTCCCCAAAACCCAATCCCAGCCCTGCCCAATAGCCACATATCACCACATTCACTTTCACCTTCAAACTAGTGCCCACAAAAAGAACCAACATAGGAAGTGCAAAAATGACTCAAACAAACTCAAACCATGCTGTACTTCAGTCGATGACCTTCCAAACAAGCACCATAAAATAGCAGCTGATAGCATTGCCTATCCTATATGTTGCAATCCTTATAAATAGAACAGTTTAAAAAAACTACATTCCCTCTTTATGGAAAAAATCACACATTATTCCTCTACATAAAGGAGGAAATTCAACAGACATTACTAACTTTAGACCCACAACAATTGTATCCCCCTCTCCAAAATACTTGAAAAATGTATTAAAAAACAATTGCTACATTATCTCCTACAGGATGAACTCCCTGTCATAGTACTAACACTGCACTATTTGTGCTGTAATAATTAAAATGAAGGACATTTTTATTGAAAACCATTCACTTTGTGCGTGATGTTTATGTAGTTTAATTTCCAACATGCATTTTATTTTGTTGGTGTACTCCAAACTGCATTGGAAGTTCAGTTTCTGTGCTTTTTTTGGATCTGAAATTAAGCAGGAAGTAGACTGGGCATTCTTTGTAGTAGGCTTTACCCTTTTCCATAGATGTGTCACAGTGGTGTCAATATATTTAAGTAAGGGAGTAAGGATACTGGCAGCTTCGGCACTCAGAAAATATGTTTCTGTCCAGTTTTCATTGTTTTTGTTTTTGGGGTTTAATGACAACTATATCTGTTTCTGTCATTCCTTATGCATAGATTATGATGGGCATGCCATGTTGTTGTTTTACTAAAATCATGTCTGATGCACATTCACAATGATATGTGAGTGTGGCTGTATCCTATATGTGCCTTGTGTAGGCACAGCCTATCAACTAGTGGAAAGGTATATGTGTGTGCGTTTGTGGGCCTACTTTTAAATCATGAAATGTCACTAGATTGAATCTCATAAGACTAAGAAGTAAATGCCAAATGCTCAGAATCCTGAAAGTTTAAATGATCAAACTTCACATTTTTGAACCTGCTATATGCCAAATCGGTGAAAAAAAAATAATATTCATACCAATGGCGACATGAATATTAGGTTCATAGGTTCATAGGTTCATAGGTGTGTACTAGGCTAATGGCCCTGGAGCCCTTACAAGCCTAGCCCTTAAAATTACCCTGGCACCATGCCACCCGACCTTAGTTCTTAGTGCCTCTGTCGAGTAGAGCCACTGGAGTGATCCTTGGGGTGAATTTTCTATTTTCCATCCACTCATTAAGATTTCTCTTGAAGAGGGCCAGTGAGGTGCTCTGCTTGACATGTATGAGAAGTCTATTCCATAGCATGGGCAGTCTCTGGGTTATGAACCTGTCCCTCCAGCATCTTCGGTTGATTGTGCTAATGAGGTTGAGGTCTCTGGAGCATGTGGTGCAGAAGGATTGGGATTTCTTTAGATGTAACATTTCTAACAGAGCTGGGTCAGACATGGCTTTGTAAGTCAAGCAGAGATCACACCTAAGTCGGCGATATGAGACAGATAATAGTTGGAGTTTTTTAGTCTGTCCATACAGGACAAGTGTGTAAGACCTAGGATCCTCTTTGTGAGGTACTTCTGTGGCCTCTCCAGTGGTTGCAGGTGTCTAGTGAGGTACATGCCAAATGGGGCATCATACTCAATGACTGGCCTAATGAGGGAAGAGTAGAGGGAGACAATGACCTCTTTCTTCCTGGATGCAAAAACCTTAGTTATGAGATATGCCACATAGAAGGACTTTCTGACCACAGTGGCAATGTGGTGGTCAAACAAGAGGTTGCTGTCAATCTGTGTTCCCAGATCTCTTATAATGCCTTCTGTGTTTAATGGACTACCATCGATGTGTAATTCAAGGGAACTGGGTTTTTCCCAAGGGGGATGATAACACATTTTTTGGCATTGAATGTAAGGTGATGGTTCTGGCACCAGTTGTTGGTCTCATTGAGGCCTTTCTGTAGGATGTCAACATCACTTGGGAAGTTAATAATAGTTCCAACTTGCAATTGTTTGTGAGCTTTGTCAGCCAGAGTCCCTTCATGTTGGTCTGGACTTCAGAGAAGTAGATACCAAACAGGAGAAGACCCAGGACCGAACCCTGTGGGACTCCACTCATGACTGGTCGACTTTCAAACTGTGGTTTCTATCTGTCAGCCAGTTTGCAACTGACCTAGTGATGTAGGGGGTGATATCTAGCTTAGTGAGTTTTTCTATGATTCCTGAGTGGAGAATGGCATCAAAGGCCTTTGCCAGATCAAGGTAGGCTCTATGAACCACCTTGCCTTTATCCACCGCTCTGGTGACTGACTCAAAGAAGTCGACCAAGTTAAGCAGACATGATCTACCCTTCACAAAACCAAACTGTGTAGTATCCAGAGTTTGGAGATTCTCTATATCCTTGTTTATTAGGTCCATGATGATGTGTTCCATAGCTTTGCATATCAGACTCATCAGGCTAATAGGGTTATAGTCTCAGGGGTCTGTAGTCGCTCCTCCCTTGTGGAGGGGGATGACTGTAGCAGTGCTCCATTTGGTAGAGACAAAGCTTGAGGTTAGGCTGTGATTGAACAGAGCACACAGGTGAGGTGCCAGTTCACTCTGTAGTTCATGTAGAACACAGCCAGGGATATTGTCAGGTCCCATAGAAGCTGTATTCTTGGCCTTAGACAGTGCTATTTTAACCTGTGCAGCAGTAATACTGGGTGCCTGGCAATCTACTGGTATTGTGATTGGTCCTTTGGGGGGGGGTAAAGTTGGCACTGAATCTGTCGACCAGTATATTGGCAATATCTGTTGGCTCAGTATAGGAGGTACCATTGTGCAGTAGCTTAGAGGAAATCTGGATATTGCCTTGGAGATTCTTTACATAACTATAGAAGGCCTTGAGATTGTCTTTGCTATCTGCTGCAATTCTATTTTCATAGCTAGCTTTAGAAGATTGTTGAGGCTTGATAATGGAGTTTTTCCAGTCTTGGGACTTCATCTTATTTCACATCAGTTTCCTCCTTCTGTTGTAGAGTTTGTTTATGACAGGGCACCACCAGATTGGCTTCCTTTTTTTTGAGGATAGTGTCTTGGTTCTATGAGGTATGGCAAGATCCATGCATTTGTGTATGTGTCCATACAGTGCATTGGTGTATGATTCGGTGGTCATGCAACTATTTTCCATTTGTATGGGTGCCACAAAGTTAGGCACCTCTGTTTGCAGGAGCCCAAAGTTAGCTTTGGAGAAGTTTTTCATGGTGGTTACCTTTAGGTGGGTGGAAGGGATGTGGATTTCCAATGTGATTAGTTTGTGATTGGATCTAAGGGAGAGGTTGACTATTGGTGTAGAGCAACGGTCACCCATGTTAGTGATGACCAGGTCAAGGATGTTGCTACCTCTACTGGGGGTAAGAACGAGCTGGTCCAGGGCATTGGAATTAATGAATTCCAGAAAGTGTTGGGCAAGTGTATTGGTACATGAGTAGTTTTCCCAGTTAATGGAGGGGTAGTTGAAGTCACTCAGTATGAGAGTGTTAGGTTGGACCCTAATGTTCTCCAGGATGCTTAGGAACATGAAGTGTGAGTCTTGGGACATGGCTGGGGACTTATAGCAGGCTAAGACCTGAATTGCTGTCTTATCCAATGTTAGCTGCACCTGAAGTATCTCAGATGCGTTATGTTGGACTACCAATCTGGAGGTGTGCACGTCCTTTATGAATATGGAAACACCACTGCCTTTTGAGCTTTGATCCAAGTTCTGGGGTTGAAAGGTGTGGAGTGAGTGATAGCCTGGTAGTGCAGGGGTGCTTTCTGCTGCCTTGAACCAGGTCTCTATTTCAGCAGAAATGTCGATGTTCTCCATAGTGCATTTTGAGATTTAGAATTCTAGCATTGAGCAGCATGACCCTCAGGTTGCATTTGTTTGTAGCTGTTATGGTGGTAATTTGGTCTTTGGCAGTATAGGTGTGACAAAGAGCCTTGGCCAGTATCCAGAAGCCCAGTGGTGACAAATGTAGGCCATCTCTGGCAAAGCATCGAGGTCTGTCAATCATGTCATCCCAGGCAGATACTGGATCCTCTTAGAATGACATTAGAAACTTAGCCAATTGTTTTAATCAATCATTTTCTGCTTGTACTGTGTTATCATTCTGGGTGATGGTAGGATGCTGCTCAGGGGTAGGGCTATATAATCAGAGAGCTCCTCCATGTCTCTTTCATGTAGTCCAGAGAGGTACGTCTTAGGTCATCCCCACCCACATGTACAATGACAGAGTCATATTTGTATCAGTTGTTGAGAGACCTGAGTGCATGCATTATGTGGCAGATTCTGGCACCTGACATGCAGCTGACTGTTACTTTTTCCTTATTCATCCTAGTGAGTGGTACATCAGTGTGCCTCACTATCGAGTCACCTATGACTAATGTGTTGGGTATGCTGTTTTGCCTTAAGGGCTTTGGTTGAGTGGCACACTGTTTAGGAGAGTTATGTGTCTCATAATTAGTGTGTTGTGGTGGTCGACTGCATTTCTGCCTTGGAAGTCTCTGCTATTTGGGTAGATTTTTATTGAGATGCTCAACGAAGATGGGTGTGTGATTTGTGTTTTTATGTGAAGACAGTGCTGGTGTGTGTTCAGGAGGGCTATGTGTTCCATGTGGTGTGGTGCAAGCATTGACCTTCTCCTCTTGACCAGGTATTCTGGTCTTGGTTGGAGAGTGTGTGGCTTCCAGTTTGGATATATAAGTGCATCTCTCACAAGTCTAAGTGTTGGGAGGTAAGAGAAGAGGGTTGTCAGTGTACATGAGGCAGTTGCTACATTGCCTCAGGATGCCCAAGGTCACCAGGTTAATAGGACAAAGCACAGGGAACTTACTTTTAGACATGACTGGAGGGGTGGGCATTAATAATAAGTACTGGAGCTGTTTTCCTGTAGAACGTTTAGTGCTGGTAGCACTTTTGTGTGCTATAATAATTGCTACAATAAGTCTGGTAGAGTGCTAAACTAATAAGCTTTTAAAAGTAGAGGAGAGGAGAGAACTAGCAGATCTAAGGGAAAAATTGAGAGCAGATTTTGGCACTGCTCAGAAGCTTACAAACAGTCCTGGATACAGGAAATCTGTATCTGGACTAGACTAGTTACAGGAATGGCGGGAAAAGCGCTAACACAGGCTTTTAAACTAGAAAGTTGAAAGAGATGGAAAAACTGCCCAAACGACCATTAAACTACAATTTCTTGGCCAGAAATCGCTCCTCTTGTGGTAGATAGACTACCTAATGGTTACCACTCTCACTGATAAGCTAGAAGGCTTCCCTACAACTTAGGAAGGGTTGGGGGGGCTCAGAAGCTTACCAACAGTCCTGGATACAGCAAATCTGTATCTGGACTAGACTAGTTACAGGAAAGGTGGGAAACAAGCTCAAAAGCAGGCTTTTAAACCAGAAGGTTAAAAGAGATGGAAAAAACTGCCCAAACGGCCAATAATCTACAATTAATTTCTGGGCCAGAAACCACTCCTCTTGTGGTAGATAGGCTACCTTGTACTTACCACTCCCACTGATAAGCTAGAATGTTTCCCTCCAACACAGTAAGGCTTGCGGGCTCAGAAGCTTACAAACAGTCCTAAATACAGCAAATCTGTATCTGGACTAGACTAGTTACAGGAAAGGTGGGAAACAAGCTCAAAAGCAGGCTTTTAAATCAGAAGGTTGAAAGAGATGGAAAAAACTGCCCAAACAGCCAATACATGACAATTTCTGGGCCAGAAACCACTCCCCTTGTGGTAGATAGCCTACCTACTTGTTACCACTCCCACTGATAAGCTAGAATATAGTTGTTAAGTAAATGTACTTCCTGTAGAAATACTGTTTGAGCTTTATTTAATTGCAAGTATTTGAACAGACTCCCCTACTTTACTGGATTATTCAATCCATTAATATTAATAGATATGCATTTAAAATCAGACATTTATATAAGAGAGAAACCCCCCACAGGTATAATGAAATCACATTTATGTACAGAATGCATTGTATACTATATATATAACAATATTGAAATCCTCAGCCATGGACAAAACCTTTGAAACAAATGAAAAATTACCTAATGATATAACCCTAAAACGTTCTACCATGGAATAACATATTCCTAGTTTGTTGAAAAAGATGAACTAACTACCTCTCAAACTCTCCATTAGACTAACAATGCTTAGCTCATGCTTCTGATTCATATTAATGTGCCTTGTATTTTAATATGCATCATCTTAGAAAAGCCTGTCCATAAGTTATTATGAATCTGAAAAGTTAAACAGGTGTTCAGAATGTATATTATAAGTTGACCAAACTGAATAAATCTATAGTCATCTTTCCATGTACCTCACTTTATCTCCCTGGTCTACTATAGGGAAAAAGTCAGTTGTTATTTTCATATTTATTAATTTATAAATGAGATGATTTTTTTTCTGTTTTATTTACCATGTGTAAAGTTGTTCATAGGATCATAAATTCATAAATTAGTACCAGGCTAACTGTCCTTGTAGGCCATTCCAAGCTGATCCAATTGCCCAAAAACCCTGCACCTTGTGCCTATAAGGTGAACACCTTATCCACTATGCCAACCTTCTACCTTTATAGTTATATTTATATTTTTAACTATATACATATTTGCTTATTCTGATCACTTTCTATTTCTGTTTGTATACTATGTCCTGTACTATTACTATATTCCTAGGTTTTATATTTTAGCTATAATCCTAGTGTAGAGTATCATATAATAGAACATCTCTATTTACCCTTTATATATTTGGGTCTATATCAGAACATTGAAGTATTAAAACTTTGAATGTTCTGATATCGAACACTATTCAGCGAATGCTAAGAATAGCGAAGCTGCAAAACAGCGAATTCTTTCCTCTGGAAAGAATTCAGTTGGCCATTTCTGTGGCTTCGCTATTCTTAGCGCTGTGGTGGAAAGTTACAGGTTGGTTCAGGTAAGTGTGTGATTGCTTATACGTTAGGGTTAGGGGTGGGTTAAGGGAGTTAGAGTTAGGGCGTGGGTTAGGCATGTGTGCGATAGTGACAGACTTTAGCGTTAGGGATGGTTTAAGTGAGTTAGGGTTAGGGTGCTGGTTAGGTGAGTGTGCGATAGTGACGGACCTTAAGGTTAGGGTTTGGGTTAAGGTAAGTGGGTAGACAGTAGTGTATGTTTAGTTTAGTGTAGCATTAGATGTAGGAATTTAAGTGTATGTGTGTAGTTGATGTTTGTTTGATGTGCTTGTGTTGTGTGTATGTGTTTCGGAGCTGCAAATTTTTTTCCATGGGGAAAAAAATTCGCTGTTCTGAATGTTCGATATTTTCATGTTTAGATGTTTTGAGGCCAATGACATAGCGATAGCTATTTTCATCTTTCGATAACGTGATATAAACGCATATATTTGATACTCTTTAATCTAGTGCTACTGTTAGAATCAGTCCTAATTTTTCCTTAAATGTTATGTCTAATAATATCTGAACAAACATCCAAAAATCTTCCCTTTAAGAGTCAAACTTTCCATAATAAATTGTTCTTAGAAAATTACATTTTGTTATCATTAAAAAGAGACAAATAGAGAGAAACACAATCTATTTTTTTATCACAACTGTTATTATATAAGCTATTATATAAACTATCCTTTTGGTATACTGCAAGCATTCAGAACTATTTAATAATTGATTGTGGTTTAGAATGCAATTCACTGTCTTTTGCTTATTATCTAACTTGTATTCATTGACATTTTAGCATATGATTCAAAATATTATGACTAATTACTTTTAGACAGGAAGAAGTAACCTGGACAGTTCTTAGAATTTTCAGAACTCCTGCAGCATTACAAAAGTGCTCATGACTCTAATTAAGCTACTTCAGGCTGGTCTTCATAACAAGGGCTTATAAATGAACAGTTTATCAGCTACAGTTCACACAAAAACATTCACAAGCAAATCCAAGCCACCTCTGCATTATACAACAAACCATCAAACCCTTCCAAACTGCAAAAAAAAGTTTGGAAGTTTTTATTTATGTGATTGTACTCTGTTAAAGGCTATTTACAGCAGAGGTGCTAGAGAGAGATTTAACGTGTATTTATAATAAAAATGGAACTATTTTTTTCACTGGTCGGTTCTGTGTGGTATTTGTTCAACTGTGAGCTGTTTTCGTTGTGGTCTATAGAAGTTTGGAAGTATGTTAACCATTAGAAAGCTATTGTATTTAAATAAATAACATTTAATGATTCAGTAAGCACTACTTGTATACAATGTTTAATATAAAGCAGACTGTCATTTTTTAAAGGAGACATAGCACATAAACTTTTAATAAAAGAATAACAGTTATGTGCGATCCAGGTTTAACTTGTAAAAGTATGAATTTTACTCTAATTATTTGCTAACATTCCAATAACATATTTTATATATGTAAGAAACTATATTTTTTATACTTTGTTTATAACATAGCAGGTCTTTCCTGGGTGCTATTGCATGTCAAGTATGCTATCAGTAGTAGCATTCATAACTATATAATGACTGACAATGGTTTAGAATGCAATTCACTGTCCTTTGCTTATCGTCTAACTTGCATTCTTTAACATCTTAGCATATTATTCAAAATATTCTGATTAGTTACTTTTAGACAAGAAGAAGTAACCTAGACAGTTCTTAGTTTTTAAAACTCCACCAGCATTACAAAGTGCTAATGACTCTAAGTTGCTTCAAGCTGGTTTTCATGATAAGGGCTTGAAAATGAACATCAAACAAATTCAGTTCACACAAAAACACTTGCAAGTGAATCCAAGCCACCTCCACACCACACATCCATCAACCAAACCCCTCCCAACCACCAAAACCCAACAAGAATATCTCAAAGCATCCCAACCACTAAAAAGCCACTGCACTCAAAGAAATAACATTAAATGATTCAGCAAACACCATTTGCATGAGATGCTTAACACAAAACAGACTATTTTTAAAGGAGACACAGCATATAAATTTGTATTAAAAGAATGACAGTTATGTGTGATAAAGGTTTAACTAGTAAAAGTGTGAATGTTGCTTTAATTATTTGATATCATTCCAGCAGTAACTTATATATATGTAAAAATATATATTTTTTATGCTTTGTTTACAACATAGCATGTTTTTCCTGGGTATTGTTACATGTCAAGTATATTGTTTGGTATCATTCTAGTAGTAACTTTTATATATGTAAAAAGCTATATTTTTATGCTTTGTTTACAACATAACATGTTTTTCCTGGGCATCGTTACATGTCAAGTATACTATCAGTAGCATACTACAAGGCAATTTTAAGAACCCATAACATGCCTCTTTAGTGTTATTTGTTGCATCTTGTATTATATTTAATAGTACATTACTCAAATATACAAAGATAACAGAAAGAGTACCACCTAACATAAGTTTTATCATAACAATAATAATTAACTTTTAATGAAATAAATAGTTTAACCATTTAAACTAGATTTAATTTCATATATAGCTAAAAAGATCAAACTTTAACACTCTCAAAAGGGAACTAGTAACCATTTGAAGAAGGGAAATAAGTAGATAAATTATTTACTTTGTAAAAACGTAATATTTGGCACATGTTCATAAGTATGCAAGCACTTCTTTAAATTAATAAGAACTCATAACCATGAAATACATTGATTTTCATTTGTCCTTCAGCTTTTTACTGTTTTTGTCTTTTATTAACCAACCATCTCTTGTTGCATTTATCTTCAAAGAAGTTGATAAATTCCAGTCCATTTCTTCTGTTTTTTTTTTCTAGGATCGTATTTTTCTGTATAAAGTTTATTGAATCTTCTGAGGTGTTAAAATCTTCTTTCCTTCTGGAAGATGAATCCTTATTTTGCTGGAAACAAGATTTGTGCTTTAATATTGTTTCCTTTAAGCTTTTGACAAGTGACACACATGCTTTTCTCTTTGACATCACTAATGTTGAATAACCATTGTTAAATCTTACAGTATTTTCTTTAATTTTAACTGGATAACTAGTACATTCAGGTTTTAAGACTAAATCCTTATCTTGACTTGAGAAAAATATTATGATCACTGACTTTATTGAAGGTGTTTTTTAAGATGAGTTAGAAAGTGATCTATGTGCTGTTTTGATGCCAAAGGAAAAAGTTTCAAACAAGTTCA
This sequence comes from Protopterus annectens, assembly GCF_019279795.1. Taxonomy (NCBI): domain Eukaryota; kingdom Metazoa; phylum Chordata; order Ceratodontiformes; family Protopteridae; genus Protopterus; species Protopterus annectens. The sequence goes on from NC_056737.1 coordinate 1,092,355,855, forward strand.
AAATTTCAGACAGCCTTTTATTAAGAAATTGAAACATACTGTCTCCCTCTTCTTTTTCAGGATTCTGATAAATCCTGATGTTATCCTTCTAGATCTGTTCA
>NC_056737.1:1092360955-1092465955 GCF_019279795.1 Protopterus annectens
CATACTAAGGCATGTTTAAGCGTAGCTGAGCTGGCGTGCACTTTATGGCGCTCTGCCCAGCATTGCTTAAATACCTCAGAGGAGATAAATAAAAATATACAGCTAAAATTCCCAGTCTGAGATATTATAGTGGTTAGATTCCTTGCTGTATATGCAGGTGTACATGCTTCAAGTACCAAGACAGGCAATTTATTTTTACATGGGAAAACAGTGGTAAAATCATTATTTTCATCTTAAAGTATGTAGTAAATGATTTTTGTCAACCAGGGTAGTGTAGCTGGTGTAAAATGGAAGTGTGAGTGCATATAACATGTGAAACCACCCATATATGCACAAGTGTCGTATACAGTATAGTCATACCCCTTGCTAATGTAATGAAAGCACATAGAGGGATACTATGTAAAGTAAATCATATGCACTTACTAAATGAAGTCATTATTCTGATATTTTTTTAAAAATGAAAAGTGAGCTATACTTAGCAGGTTTAAGCATTGCTTAGATATGAATGTTAAGCAGCAGATAGCTCAGCTAAGCAGATTTGCAATCTGTTAAGCAGTTCTTAGCAACTACCCCTTTAAGCACTGTTCAACTCAGCTTAGTGGATTTGTGCACTGCTTAGTGGAGCTTAACATTTTCAAAATGGTACAATGACAACAAAGGGCAGGAATATTGCCTTATTTAAATGGCACAGGTGGGAATACAGCCAGAATCTGTTATAATTCATCTGTGCAGGTACTATGGCTGGTGTAGGTGAAGGAGTGTGCTTTTGGGCACGGCGCTGGAGCATTTAGGAGTCCAGGGTCATGGCTGGACTCCTTGTAGAAAACCATGATGAGAGACTGCTGCAGGGCCAGTACCAGGGCTCACAGTGCAAAGCGGAGGCCTGGGACCATCTCGAATGTAATCTCACCAGTGCTACTGGTATCCTCTTGACTGGTGAGCAGATACAACACCACTATGCTAACCTAAACCAGTGGAAGGGGGCACTCTTGGCCCAGTGGAGCCAAGATGCATGGGCATGGAATGATCCAGCAGTGTGTAAGTATCATTATCAAGTAGTTTGTAGCAAATAATAGCCTGAGAATGTGATAGACAGGTATGCATAATGTTGGATTTTCTCCCCTACAGCTGCAGCAGAGAGGGCTAGCAATGTTGAAGCCCATGCCGACAGAGTGCTGAGGCTGTGCCAACAGGCTGGTAAGTGCAAATCTATTTTTCAGTATATTATGCAAATAGCTAAGAAGGAGTACATTGCTTACTGCTAGTAGGTATACTGTTAATGTGTTAACTGAAAAAATAAAAAAGTTTGCCCGACTAATGTTGATGCGTAATAAAGATCCCTAGAAAAAACTGTCATGTTTACTCTGTTATGTTGTTGTAGACATATAGAATGAATACAGGTTCTTCACAGCAAATATGGCTGTGACAGCATACATTAACCGAGGTTGTTATGTGAACCAGCTGTTAATAAAAACTGTAGATGTTGGATCTGTAAAACAAGATATAAATGAAATGTGAAATATATACTGCACTATGCTCCGAACCCTGAGTAGTAATGTGTAAAGTATCAAAATGTGTTCCATGCAGCATTGCCTTGTGTTAACCTTTGCTTTACAGACTGTAGTAATCCAAAGGATTAATGCACAGCACAATAACTATCTGTCATGCATGTATCACAGGATTACAAGTGCAGACTGTTTAACCAAGAGACTATTAGACAGAAACCAGTGAAACAAGAAACAGCAGTTACCCAGTAGTTCAGTGTGATGAGAAATAGCTTAGGTGTTAATTTTGCACACCCAGACACAGTCTGAATCCAGGGAGAGCTACTAAGGTGTGTGTATATCTACACACAAGGAGTCAGGAATAAATGTAGAAACAGTCAGGTAGTGTTAACAGATATTTTCTCCACAGGTTTTACAGGTAAGAAAATGGGTATACTAATAAACTGTGTACAACTGTTGAACTGTCCCACCACATGCCTGCAAATGACAGCAGGATATGTACATACAACAGGCACTCTTCCTGATACATGTCTCTCAAGTGTCATTCTGTCACGGCTAGGGCCACTGCTGTCAATAATCCTGGACACAAACAGGAAACCAGTTGGAGTATGCTAGTAGCACACTCACATAACAGCAGTTCAGGGTACCCCTTCTCTGCCAGATATGTAACTCTGACATGCACGAGTCCCCTCTAGTCATGTACCCAGAATTGTCACAGTTTGCCCCATACCATTCCAGGTTGATAGTTTAAACACATCTGACACAGATATCCTTCAGAAGGGCCTCACAGAAATGGATAACTGGTGCCAGAGCCATGGCCTAAAGTTAAATGCCAAGAAATGCATAGTCATACCCTTCGGGAAAAACAAGGTTACCCCTAGCTACCATATAGGTGGCAATCCACTGAGCACAGAAGAAGTCATCAGGGATCTGGGGACCCAGGTTGACAGTAGCCTTTCGTTTGACACTCATGTTGCTAAAGTAGTTAGGAAAACCTTCTACATTGCCCACCTGATCATGAAGGGATTCACATCTAGATCAAGGGAGGTCATCGTCCCCCTGTACTCATCACTCATTAGACCTATGATTGAGTACAATGCCCCATTCGGAATGTATCTGACCCGACACCTGCAGCAGCTGGAAAGGCCCCAAAAGTTCCTCACCAAAAGGATAAAGGGTCTCAAAAATATGTCTTATGCTGCCCGACTGAAAGAACTCCAGCTCTATTCAGTCTCATACCGCTTGCTCAGAGGTGACCTGTGCCTGACATATAAGGCCATGTCAAACCCGGATTTGATGAATGTGCTTCACCTCAAAAAATCTAGATCCCTCAGAACCACAAGGGCGGGAGACTTAAACCTTGACACGGTTATTAATAGAACGTGCTGGAGGGACAGATTCATCACCCAGAGACTCCCTATGCTGTGGAACAAAATCCCGGTACATGTGAGGCAGAGCACCTCGCTGGCCTTGTTCAAGAGGAATCTTGACCAATGGATGGGGGATCACAGATATACCCCAGGGATTACTTCAGTGTCACTGCTTGACAGAGGCACAGCAAAATAATAGGCATAGTTTTATTCAAACTAAAGGGGTGGCGAAAGCCAAATAACTATGGGCTAGGCTTATAAATGCCCTTGGGCAGATAGCCTAGTACGAACCTATGAACCTATGAACCTATGAACCTATGAACCTAATAGGTATGTTTGTGCTACAGAAACTATGGGCTGTAGGTAGATGCAATGTGAGGGCAGACCCATAGAGTATTGAGCAGTACGTTGTGGAAAATAGAAGCATAAACAGTTGTTAATGGACTTTTTGTCTCCCCCCCCACCCCTCATCTGGATCAATACTATAAGTAATATACTACGGTGTGTTGTTCTCCAAGCCTAATGCTAGGACATGTGTTCTATAATTGTTCATATATTTGATTGGTTGAATGTTAACATACCTTGTTCAAATACCAATGCTGGTTGCCTGTTGCCATCAATGCTACTGGCATGCTGTTATGAAGAACACTATTGTTCCATTTATGCATGTGTTCTGTTTGCTATGCAACTGTTTCAAATCTGTTTTATGAGGTTAACTGGAACACTCATGCATGCTGCTATAACTAATCTTGAAATGTGTTGTTCATATCTAATCAACATAGTTTGTAAAACCTCAACACCATAGCACATTTGGGAAGGCAGATCCAGGCAGATCCACCTAGCCCACTTCATCTGGCCATAGCACTGGGCCTCAGCATGTCTGGGACCATCCCAGGACTTCTTCATCCGTTGGTCCTGCACCACCTTCGGGTGGAACCACCTCAGGGAATGGGGCCTGTCCCCCCACTGGGAGCGGGCATGGACAGGAGCCTGTCAACCACAGTCAGTTCTGGGGTTTGGTGTGCAATGCCATCCAAGCAGAGTTGGGTGGGCAGCTGCTCCAGATTGAGGGCCACCTGGTGCACCTTGAGGGGCAGACCACTCCTCCTGTCCAGCCCTCAGCACAGCCACCTTTGGGGCTGTGAAGGAGCAGTAGTGACTGCCCATGGGTGGGGACTTCCATCCCACTGTATCCATCTGGGGGCTCATAGGGTTTGGATTCCCAACCACCCTCCCCATCCAAGGTGTTTACCCTCTCATGTGTCGTATACCACCCCTGTCTGTTGTCTTGTCTGTCTTGTCTGTCTGGAAATGCAACTTAACCTACCCAACCTACCTCCCTAAACATACCTACAGCCCTTCCACAGCATCCCACTCTCTCCTTAATAAAAAAGGGCATCTGTCCTGAAAAAAAAAAAAAATTGCCCCATACATATCTCTACATTTCACCGCCATGTGAAACTAATCAATCAACCCACAGATTATTCTGCAAATGTCTGTTGCCAACACCCCTCCTTGTAGGTATGAGGCTGTAAATTTCAAATTCTACACATTATTCACAGCTGTTGCTGCAGAAGAAATGTAGAGCTATGGTCCTTTCCTACACCCGTCCTGCACATCCCTTTTCTAATGTTTTACCACCTGCTTGCCCCCATTTCACCAATTTCCTGTCATCCTTTTTTTCTTTAACGAAAATTAGCATAGGTATAATCATTAGTAAGTGGTGCTAAGCGAAGCTAACAGGGCTTAACCATCTGTTAGCATTGCTTAGCTTCATGCAAAACCATGCAAGCCTGCTTACAACTGCTTAAAAGTGCCTTAATTACTTTGTCTTTATCAGCCCTTTTTCTGCTCAGAAACAAAATAATCAGCCCTTCCAAGTATTGAAACCAGGACACTGTAATCGATACTCACAAGAACATACCACTAGATCAACCAAGCTGTGGAAATAGCCAGTGCTTTTACAAACATGCCATTCATTCTGGTCATTTAACATTAATGAAAAACAGTCATCACCTCTAAGTCTGAAACCCAGGACCCTGTTCACTACAATCAAAGCAACATACCTCTACACCATCAGAGCTTCAAGAAATTTCACAACAGTCATTCAACATAAGAGGAATTATATATCTGTAGTACTCTTATATACATATATATGTATATATATATATATATGTATATATAGATAGCAATATATATATATATATATATATATATATATATATATATATATATATATATATATATATATATATATATATATATATATATATATATATATATATATAAATATCTATCTATATATATATATATATATATATATATATACGTATATATATATATATATATAAATATATACATATATGGATCTAGGACTATTGAACAAAGTTCAATAGTCTGAATCCACAATCACTGAACACATTTTAATTAAAGCACTTTCACCGAAAAAGCGCTTTCGTTAAAGTGCGTTAAAAAAATAAATAAATCTACTTTTATGCAGGGGGCTGTGCCCCCCACACACCCCTACATTAATATTCTCACTCCAAGATAGAACTACAGTAAGGAAAAAGGAATATTTCCTTATCCTCACCATAGTATGATCTCCGCAACAGTCATTCCCCCATAACTCCCTCTAGCTGCAGGCATACTTCCGGAAAGTGTTTTTTTGGTAAAAAGCACTTTCGCGGGAGTATGCCCGGCTATTTGTGCTTTGGTGAAAAGTTCTTTCGGGGATCAGTACTGATCCCATATACACACACACACACACACACATATATATATATATATATATATATATATATATATATATATATATATATATATATGTATATATAGGCTTGATATCACTTAACCGGACTGCAGGACATCAAACGGCTGGTGTAAGAACTCACAGTTCCTAAGGGGCAGGAAATCAAATGACAAGCAGTCAAATGAGGATAGTCGAGAGTTAAGAGGTTAGTTGGGAAAGTGACATACAGAAACTGTGGAGGAAGGTTGCGCATCAGTGAGGAACAGGGAAGTAGCCCATTTCCTCACTGTAGTTGGTATATTTAATTAAATGGGGTGGGGACAGTGACATGGGGTGTTAGGGGCATAACCCCCCTGCAAATTAGTATAGGTGAACTAACTGCTATGTCTGGAAGAGGGGAATTTCAACATTATGGAATGCACTTTATCATGCAAACTATTTTCGACATTCTTCTCTTTTGATGTTTTAGGTTTAGATGTTATTTTTCGGTTGAATGCACATTTGATGTTAGTGCATTCAACCTTATCATGGTAAACCTATATATTCATACATATATATATATATATATATATATATATATATATATATATATATATATATATATATAAACCAACCTCTTACTGCAACACATCTGCAAAAAGCTTGTGGGGATAAAGCACAAACAATTGTGACATCTTTGAAATATGGCTGTCATATGTGTAGAAATCTGCTAGAGTGGCATGGTTTGCTTTAACATACAGTTCCAGATAGATTCCAGGTCTGAAACACAAATGAATGTCATTATTTACTGATGTCGATGCTCACATCATCCCATTGATTTCTCAGAAGCCCACAACTGTTATGGGCAACAGACCAAACATATAAGCCACACCTCTGAACAGTGTCTAGACATCTGGACAGTGGAGAGGCATAGTTGCAGTCACGTAACAGAATGGAAAAAACAGTGGCAGCTGACAACGATGTTACCCAGCACCTTCTGAACTACAGCAAGACCAACACAACAGTAACCCAATCAGCTCTGGGCAATTACCCATGTATACCAAATATATCATGCACTACAGTGATGAAACCATAGGGAAAAGCAAATAGTGGTGCAAAAATGTCCACCCACAACCATTTGCACCACAGTCACAGCAACATACCAGTACCCCAAATAAACTCTTGAGTAGAATGACTGTTTGAACAAACATGTCCTGATTGCCAGTCATACACTGCAGGTAGGGTACCTCTGCCAGATATGTAACTCTGACATGCACTACACGAGGTCCTCTAGTCATGTACCCAGAATTGTCACAGTTTGCCCCATACCATTCCAGGTTGATAGTTTAAACACATCTGACACATACTGGCCCAACTCGTAGTATACTGGGAATCCTGAGGTGTTACAGGAAATTCTTCAGTCTGCCTCTACAAGCATACACACCTGATAGACCACCAGCAGCCATAACAGCATGCACAGTCAGGTGGAAAAAGGATCTATGACACTCACATCTGCTAGTCTCCCTACTCAGCCCAACAAATATCTACACGCAACAAAGCTACACAATCTTGGCAGTCATACATAACTCTCATATGTACAGACTTCCACAGAATGTCCAGGGTGTGAGACCATAATCATGGCCACAGGTGCATACCACTTCCAGGAGTCTGCTAAGTCAATGGGATGATACCGTTAATGCAGTCACTAAACAATATCACATATTTCTGACCCTCTTACTGCAAGACATCTGGACAAAGCATGACATACTTTGGGGACAGGTGGCCAGAAAGAGGGACATATCTCACATAATGGTGTTACAAACTGAAACAGTTGCTGGTGTCTCAGGCTTTGTTGTAACATAACATCCCTGAGGGATATTATGTCTGAAACATCAATGGGTGTCAGCAGTTACTGACTACAATCCTCACATTATCCTACTGATTTCACAAAAACAGACATTGTCTGAGGAACAGACCAAACATGACAGGCAAACCTCTGGGCAGTCTGTGGACATCAGGACAGTTTAGAGGTATGTCAGATACATATCACTGTCAGATGTCAAGTCATGCAGAAAATGCATTTCCAGATGAACCCTGTTAATCTAGCAACCCTTTATGTGTATAACAGCACTACTGACTTACAATCTGTACCCAGTTCTGGAGCATTGTCCCCCATGTTGTTGGTCTGTCTCCACATGTCCTGTCCTGAGAGGTTTTCCCACCTACTGTCTATAAAGCTGTAGCCCCCACACCTCAATAATTTCCTCCACACAGGCAAGGAAAAGGGGCAAGGCCCACATGAAGGCCATACTTATAGCAGTGTGTTGCTATGACATTGGCAAATGGAAAGACAACACAGCTGCTGTGGATGCAAGTAGCAAGTGGGAGACACTGATTGGTGCACAGGCAATCAACTGCTCATGAGCAGTACCTACAAAAGGCAAGCTGCTGCCTATGCAATACAGGTCTCAATTCAGCTACACAAAGACAGACTGTGACTACACAAACATAACCATTTGCATTGCTGTGAGGAAACTGTTGAGCACTATAACAGGTATGTCAGTCATGTAAGCTTGTAATGGAATGCAGAAGGGGGGAATGGAATGATGTCAAATGGGACATTAAACACTAGGCCACAACAAGACCTGCTGGACTCACATGCTGCTGTCCAACACCTATGGCCATTCCTTCTTGTCCTGTCTGCATTGACATGGAGCACATCTCTGGCCCCTGAGTCATTCCAGCAAAGGTCAGCTCATGTATTACTACTGCTGTAGTGTCTGTTGTCCAATACTGAGTGTGTCACTGCTAGGCCAGCTACCTGGGATGTTGTAATTATTCATATGTCACCTGTGAATGTTATTCTGATACATGTGCTTGTCTTACAAATGTAAGAAATGTATATAGATATGTGCATACTACACAGCAGGTGCATATGTGTGTGTTGAACTGTATGTCATATACTGAGCCCATACCTGACAACTGTCCAGAGTTTTGCAGACTGACCAGATGTCTGCCTCATATTTGTAGTCAGTGACTCAGACAGTTGTGTATTGTCTGGCACATCACTGGCAATCCATTAAAGACTGAAGTCGTAACATATTAGCATACATTTGATTGTCAGATGTCATATTCTGCAGAGTAGACCTGTGAATGCAACACTGTCTTTGTTGGCAACTAAGTGTATGTCAGCTAGATTCATAAAGTGACACTATATACTGGCCTTTACCCACTACTGGTGTGTGCCTTTGTGCAGATGTCTTGCTCTAACAGGAGCTAGGTGTCTTACTATGAAACTCATGTCAATGCAAGCATACCTTGTCCTGTAGGATACAGACATTTGTGCAGTCACTGACACCTGCTTTGTAGCTGTGGAGAGCACACCAACATTGTCAGGTCACTCATCCCATCATACGTTTAGACCCCAAATGGAGGCCTGCAAGGCCACAGGAGGTGGAGTGTTGAACATTAACATACGCATACACACTTCCAGGCTGGCCAAACAGTATGACACATGGGTGACATCCCGACTGCAGTTAGCAGTTGACAAAACACTCAAATCATAGCTAGCTACAGGCCTTCAACCATGACTATGGACACCCACCACACCTATTGGGGCCTTCTGGAATCTGTCAGACTTCAATCGACTACCCTCCTCCTGGGTGACTTCAAACACCCAATCATAGTGTGCATGACCTATGCTACCTGAACATGAACGTACATAGATTCCTCAGATTTGTCAATGGTAATGCAGTGGATCAGCAAGTCAACACTCCGAAGGCAGGTGGAAATATCCTGCACCTGGCCCTAACCAACATGAGTAGCCATGGTAGCACTGCTACTGTGCCATCCTCCTTGGTGATATCTGACCACATAGCCATCACTGTTCAGGTCACCATCTCTCATGACCCCCCCCCCATTTATAGTGTCAAACAGAATGAACTGTACAAAAATGACTATAAATCCCCTCAGAGCAGGTAGAAGTAGCTGTACAGCCAATGTGCCATTTGTTGGAACTAGCAGAAGTGTCCAGGCCTACACCACAATACTATGTGGGCACCTACATAGCTGTATGGACTCAGCAATACCTGATAGGACAACATCATCTCCCTCAAGGTAGGGTAAATGCCTGTGGTGGACAGCAGCAATACACAAATACCAAAATAGGTGGAAACAATTGCTGGATGTCCCAAGAATGGACAGGTGCCTCATTGGAAGTAATGTCACCTTGGTCTGCACAAGCAAATAAGGGCACAGGTGATGTACCCTAAGGCTGTCTTTGAGTGCAAATTGGACACATCCACCAAGAAAAATCACTAGGCCTTCCACACATGTGTCTGCAATTCCAGAGGCAACACACAAATCTGCTCTGTAGTGGTGGTCAATAGCACCACATACACATATGGCATAGACATAGGCAACTGGCTGCAGACAGGTGAAGTGTAAACATCACTCCCCTGTCCCTCCATTGGTACATGTATGCATGTATAGCACCTGCCCCCCTCCCCTCATGATCAGGAAGCAGATCTGTAATGCCCTCTCAAAGGCAATACACAGAGGTCTCCATAGGCCTTATACCATCCCTGGCTGCTTCCTACATGGACACAGACATGGACTGTCAGATCCATTATGCACTGTAGTCAACCACAGCCTGAGCACTAGTGACATCCCATCTGCACAGAGGACAGCCACTGTCATCCCTATACACAAAGGTGGAGCAATCCACTGACCCAGCCAATATTATGCCTATCAGCCTAACTAGACTGCTCTGCAAGGGTATGGAAGGCAATATCAAGGACATTATGAACAGGGGACATCAGCAACATCGAACTGCCTGGGCCCACACACCATGGTATTGTCAAAGGGAGATCAGTCCTATTAAACCTGGTTGACTCTCTGAAATGGTCAACAAACACAGGGATAAGGGGAAGATGGTGAACAATGCCTACCTTCACCTAGCCCAATCCTCTCACACTAATTCCCAGGCAGATAGGATACATATGCCTACACAGCTAGGCACCAACCTATAGATAAGCAAATGGGTAGCAAACTGGTCCATTGATAGTATCCACTCAATCAAAGTAGTGGAACCCACCTCTAATAGTAGATTCATCCACACCAGTGTACCCCAAGTATTGGTCTGGGGGTGTCTACTGTTTGAGATATACGTATCTAAGGTACAGGACAAAAGCAGTGGTCTGTGGCTGACCAGGTGTATAGATGCTTGCAAGCTGGCCACTGTCTTACATTCCCCTACTGATGTGAGCATCCCCCAAGAGGCACTCAACCAATTACTGACTGGTGCAAGAAGCATTACCGCAAAATGAATGCCAGGGCAGGCATCATTCCTCCTGCTGTGGCAGATGTCATCCACATTAAGTGTGACAGTAATAATGTACTGAGCATGCAATCAAGTGTGAGCGAACTTGTGAACTGAGGATGGTAGCAACCTGACAGTTCCCTACCATGTGGGCACCATTCCATAGAAGGCCGTCTACATGGCCCACCTCACAAATATGGGTATGTCATAGGTAGGCCATAGGTAGATGTAAAGTGAGGGCAGACCTCTAGATTATTGAGCAGTACTGTTGTGAAATAGAAGCCTTTGCAGTTGTTAATGGACTTTTCTTCTCTCTGCCCACCCCTCATCTGCATCACTAATTATTATTCATATACTAGGGGTATGTTTTTACAAAACCTAATGTTGGGACATGTGTTCCATTATTATTCATATAATTAATTGGTTGCATGTTAACTTACCTTGTTCAAATACCATTGTTGGCAGCCTGTTGCTGTCATTGTTACTGACGTGATGTTATAATGCATACTATTGTTCCATTTATGCATTTGTTCTGTTTTCTATGCAATTGTTTCACATCTGTTGTTTTGGGATAATTGCATCACCCATGCATGCTGTTAAAATGAATCTTGAAATATTTTGTCCATGACTAACCAATATATCTTGGAAAACCTCAACACCATATCACATTTGGGAAGGCTGATCCCTGCTGATCCACCTATCCTGCCCCATCTGGCCATGGCACTGGGACCCAGCATGCCTGAGACCCACCCTGGAACTTCATCTTCCGCAGGCCCTACACCACCTGGGCATTGGCATGGAGATTAATCCGTCATCCGCCATCAGTTCTGGGATATGGTGCGCAGTGTCATCCACTCTGAGTTGGGTGGCCAGCTGTGCCAGATGGAGGGCTGCCTGGTGCACCTTGAGGAGCAGGCTGCCCCTCCTGTCCAGCCCCCAGCACAGCCACCATCAGGGCTGTGAAGGTGCAGTTGTGACTGCCTGCGGGTGGGGATGTCAGTCCCACTGTATCTATACATGAGCTCATGGGCCTCTGATTCCCAACCCCCCTCCCCGTCCAAAGTGTTTACCCCCCACATGTCATACACCACCCCTGTCTGCTGTCTTCTCTGTCTCCCTACCCAACCTACCTTCTGAGACATACCTACAATTCTTCCCCAACATCCCACTCTCACCTTAACATAAAAAAGGGCATCTGTCCAAAAAAAATATCACCCCATACATAGCTGTCCATTTCACACACATGTCCACTGGACACATGTAATATGGTCCAATTGGCTTGACAACACATTTCTGTTGTCCTTATCCCTCTCTCTGGGGTGTGAGTGTCCAAATTCACCTCCAAATTCTGTACAGATGCACAGCTATTGCTGTATAAGAAATGGACAGCTATGGACCTTCCCCACACACATCCTGCCTTTGTGCCATCTCACCTGTATGTCTGTGTGTGTGTGTGTGTGTGTGTGTGTGTGTGTGTGTGTGTGTGTGTGTGTGTGTGTGTGTGTGTGTGTGTGTGCTCCTTGTGAGGCACAGGTGAGGTTGTCAAGGCTTGAATCTGTGCCATCAGTTGCCATCCCACAGTCATCCACAATGTCCCTGCACACAATCACAATGGCCAGCCATACCCTGTTCCCAGCAGCCACAGATAATGGACAGTTGGCAGGTGGTGGCATGGAACAGGCTATTGTGGTGGCTATGGCAAGTGTGAGTGTAGACACTAGCCATAGCCAGAGTGCAGGCAAGGTCTCACACAGGCAGATAGACAGGGGTGCTTGAAGGAGGATTGCTGCCCATCAAGCTGCTGACACAAGTGTCACAGCAGGTGTCACCAGATGCATGTTTTGGGCTGTCATGGATGCACAGGTATGTTGTGAATGCAACAACAGACAAATACTCAGTATCTTGGATGCAACTCTTCCTGCCTTACGAGACAACACACATGACCTTGTTGAAGCCACATGTCAAAATTCTGAGGTCATGAATAGAGGGTAGGGTGAGACCTTGGAAATCCCCGACTGTGGAATGTCTGTGCTGCAGCATGTGGTGGGAGATGGGCATCAGTCACATGGATGTAGGTCAGAACCAACATCAGCTGAGAGTCTACATGGCCGTGCACTTTCACACTCCCATACTGGCAATACCACCAGCGCTACCAAAGGGTAGGTGTTGTCCACACCACAATGGAGCAGGCCATGGGCACATGGTCCAGGCCAGTCCCATCAGGGACATGGATCCAGCAGACAGAAGTCATCAGGGAGTAGTAGTGCATCTGACCTTAGGCCTGGTGGTGCCAGTGAGACCCCTGGCAGGACCAGTTCACATGTCCATGGCTGGAGGCGGTGAACTGCACATCCTGACATGTATGGCCCACAGCTGTCCAACATTCTCCTGTGTAGGACAGCCACATGGTGTGACTATGTGCATATAAACACACACACATCACCCTCACAGCGGGGGACGGTCACCTGCAGACACACACACACACACACACACACACACACACACACACACACACACACACACACACACACGCACACACGCACACACGCACACACACACAAACACACACACACCACTTCTGAACGGCCCATTCATAGAACACCCCTTCAAACACACACACGATGGAAACCATATGGCCCAGCCTAGTTCTCTGGCAAACCCACACAACACCCTGTGCATATGATGATACCTGTGCCACATCCCTGTCATCCATACCACTAATGCAGGGGCAGGATAATATGGTTCTGATGCACAGGGTGAGTTACGCACAGTTTAGCTATGTAATGCTGTGTAAGGTGCTATCAGCTAGCATTTGTAATGGGTACACTTCAGATTGTGTGTAACCTTTAAGCCATGATACATTATTGGTGTTAGTAATGCTGACTGAATGTAGTCTCACATGCTGTATTCTGTTTGTGTTCTAGGTGTCTGTGTATCAGCAGGATGTGGCCCTGCGGACATTCCAATGAGGGGTATGGCAGAGTGGTAACACATCGACCGTGTCATAACTGAGATACAGCTGTATATGTACACATTTACCAGGTCTGTGTAATAGATATTGCATGTGCCACAGAGCTTATATGGCTGAGGGGTGTATACAGGTAAGTCTATGGTGGTTGACATCAGCAGCTCTTGTAAAGTGGACAATGGTAAGTGTAGTGGGTGGAACACACCTGAGATTGGTAAAACCTACACCCCAGAAGATATTGTGTTGACCAAACTAACAGTGAATACTGTTCCCACGCACACAGTCACACACACACACACACACACACACACACACACACACACACACACACACACACACACACACACACACACACACACACTTGCCAAGACTGAGATTTGAACTCCTACCTATCTAGTTATTGCTACTACAGTGTTATGCATGTATCACACATGCCACAAAGCTCACAGGTTGAAGAGTGTCCCAAGGTAATTTTAAGGTGAACAACCTCACCAGACCTTGTAAAGTATGGCAACGGAAGGTGTACTGGGTGCGAATGGACTGAAAATACATTAACCTACAGTTATACACACAAACACACACACACACACACACACACACACACACACACACACACACACACACACACACACACACACACACACACACACACACACACACACACATTTGCCAGGAATCAAATTAGAAACCCTACCTATCTAGTTATTGGTACTATAGTGTTTTGCAGGTAGCACACACAACATGGGGCTTGTAGGATGAAGAGTGTCCCAAGGTACCTGTAAAGTGATTAACATCGCCAGCCCTTGTACTGTATGGCAATGGGAGGTGCACTGGGTGAGAAGGGCCTCAAACTACTTTCACCTACATGCTTACACACTCATAAACACTTTTACACACACTGGTGCACACACACACGTATGCCAGTACTGAGATCCATAGGCTCATAGGTTTATAGGTGTGTACTAGGCAAATGGCCACGAAGCCTTTGCAAGCATAGCCCATAGCATTACCCTGACATCATGCCACCTGATATTACTCCCCAGTGTGTCTATCGAGTATAGCCACTGGAGTGATCCCCAGGGTGAGATTTCAATTCCTCATCCACTCTTCCAGATTTCTCTTGCAGGGGGCTAGTGAGGTGCTCTGCTTGACATGTATGTGAGGTCTATTTCATAGCGTGACTAGTCTCTGTGTTATGAACCTGTCCCTCAAGCATGTTCTGTTGATTGTGGAAATGGGGTTGAGGTCTCTGGGGCATGTGGTGCAGACAGATTGAGTTTCTTTAGATGCAGCATGCCTAACAGAGCTGGGTCAGACCTGGATTTGTAAGTCAAGCAGAGATCGCCTCTAAGTAGCCAATATGAGAAAGAGAATAGTTGGAGTTATTGGAGTCTGTCCATATAGGAGAAGAGTTTAAGGCCTATGATCCTCTTTGTTAGGTTCTTTTGCAGCCTCTCCAGTTGCTGCATGTGTCTAGTGAAGTACATACCAAATAGGCCATTGTACTCGATGACTGGCCTAATGAGGGAAGAGTAGAGGGTGACTATGACATCTTTCTTCCTGGATGCAACACCCTTAGTAATGAGATGTGCCACATAGAAGGACTTTCTGACCACAGTGACACTGTGGTAGTCAACAGACAGGATGCTTTCAACCTGTGTTCCCATTTCTCGTATAATGACTTCTGTGTTCATTGGACTACCATCGATGTGGTGATACATGGGAACCAAATTGTTCCCGAAGGGGATGGTGATACATTTTCTGGCATTGAGTTTAAGTCCAGGTTTCTGATAACAGTTGTAGGTCTCAGTGAGGCCTTTCTGCATGATGTCAACATCACTTGGGGAGGTTATAATACCACCCACCTTGCAGTCATCTGCAAACATTGTCAGCCAGAGTCCCTTCATGTTGGACTGTACTTCAGAGGCATAAATACTGAACACGATGTGAACCATGACCAGACCCTGTGGTACTCCACTCATGACTGGTCAGCAGTCTGACATGGAGTCCACTGCTTTCACACTATGGATTCTATCTGTGAGCCAGTTTGTAACCCACCTAGTGATATAGGGGTTGATGCCTAGCTGAGTGTGTTTCTCTATGATTTCTGAGTGGGGAATGGTATCAAAGGATGAGAAGGCCCACATATCTTGTTATTTATTCCATACTGTTACATAGTTATTTCACATGGCATAGAGCTTATAGGGCTGCAGATTGTCTACATCTATCTCTAGAGTGGATGAAAAAAATGAGCCTTGTAAAGTGGACATTGAGACTTGTACTGGTTGGACCACAACAAAAAAAATTGCAAAACCTGCCCCCCCCAATGGATATGGCTCCCACCCAAGCACACACAGAATACTGTTCTCGCATGCACACACACACACACACAAACACACACACACACACACACACACACACACACACACACACACACACACACACACACACACACACACACACACACACACACACTTGTCAGGACTGAGATTAGAACCTCAACCTATCTAGTTATTGCTACTACACAGTTATGCATTTAGTGCATGTGCCACAGAGCTTATAGGGTATATGATGTCCCAAGGTACTTCTAGGGTGAGGAACATCACCATCCCTTGTAAAGTACAGCAATGAGAGATGTACTGGGTGAGAAAGGCCACAACATATTTTAACCTACAGATATACACACTTACAAACACAAATATACTCATGCATACATTTGCTAGGGCTGTGATTAGAACCCCTACCTAACTAGTTATTTGTACTATAGTGTTATGCAGGTATCACATGCACCACAGAGCTTATAGGGCTGGGGACTGCCCACAGGTACTTCTAAGGTGAATGACATCAGCAGGACTGCTAAAGTAGGGCAATGGAAGTGTACTGGTTGTGAATGGGCTAAAAATCCTTAACCTACAAACACACACACGTTTACATTTGCCAGGACTGAGATTAGAACCCCTGCATACCTAGTTATTTCGACTATAGTGTTACGCAGTTATTGCATGTGCCACAGAGCTTTTAGGACCGAAGGTTGCCCACATGTACTTCTAAGGTGACTGACATCAGCAGGCCTGCTAAAGTAGGGCAATGGGAAGTGTACTGGGCATGAATGGACTTAAAGTCTTTAACCTACAAACACACACACACACACACACACACACACACACACACACACACACACACACACACACACACACACACACACACACTTTTACATTTTCCAGGACTGAGATTAGAACTCCTACCTACCTAGTTATTTATGCTACAGTGTTACACAGTTATCGCATGCGTGGCAGAGCTTATAAGGTTGAGGGCTAACCCCAGGTACTTCTAAGGTGACTGACATCAGCAGGCCTGCTAAAGTAGGCCAATGGAAGGTGTACTGGGTATGAACGGGCTCAAAATCTGTAACTTACAAATGCACACTTTTACATTTGCCAGGACTGAGATTAGAACCCCTACCTAATTAGTTATTTGTATTATAGTGTCATGCAGTTTTCACATGCACCACAGAACTTATAGGGCTGAGGCCAGTCCAAAGGTACTTCTATGGTGAATGACATCAGCAAGTCTTGTGAAGTAGGGCAATGGAAAGTGTACTGGGTGGGAAAGGACTAAAACCCTTATTCCTATACACATCATGTCTGGCTTTCTATAGTCCATGACATACTTCTCACATCATTCAGGCTAGTGTAATACCTGTACCTGTTGTGGGGTGATTTGAGTGCATGTGTGATATGGCAGTTTAGGGCACCTGCCAAACAAGTAATTGTGACTTTCTCCTTATACTGCCTGGTGTGTGGCACATCTGTGTGTCTCACATTGGAGTCTTCTATCAGTAATATGTTGTGTGTATGGTAAGGCCTTAGTGTTTGCTGGACCCTGGTTTGTGGTGTATGTATGGTTTGTGGTGTGAAGGTTTGGGAAGTTATCATGTGTTTTTGCCTCTGATGTGTCCTTCACTTGGGGTTAGATTTGTTGTGGACCTCCACTTATGTGGGTGTGTGTTGTGTATTTGTAGGTGATGCTTACTGACTCCATACATTGCAGGGCACCTATGTTACTGCAAAATGTGCTCTGGTGTGCACATTCTCCATTTGGCCAGTGATTCCCCTCCCCCTTATGCGTGTCTTTTTATTCTTCTGTAGTCCAATCACAAGCTTTGCCCACAGTGACTGCTGTTATGTAGTTGTAATTCTGGTATGAGCATTGTAAATGCCATAACATCATATACAAGGTTATGGACTACACACCTCTGCACATACCTATTTGGCAGGTTGTCCATCATTGCACCACTAGATCTGCTGGGGTCCTCAGACAGTTTTTGTTACTATGTTATTATGCGGCTGCATGTTGGCCTAGCTGTCAAACTGTCACTAACTCTGACATCTGGACAGACCCACATATGACAGTCAGACAAAGGCCCACATATGTGGACAGGATGTTGATACTGTTCTGCCATACATAGACAGTTGGTGACCAGTTTGTTACTAGCTTGCTTTCTGTTATGACATTTGCTTCTCCACTGTCTGCCATTGATGTTTTAACATGAACTTTTCTTGTACTGCAAATACTTTGCTGGCTAATGCAATGTTAGGACAAGCAAAACAGATATACAAGGCATACTTCTGTTGCTTCTGTGACAACCTGCCATTCCAGGAGGTATGGCTGTTGGCCAGTGACATGTTGTAGTGCTGACACAGTGAGCTGGCAGCCTTTTCTGACCTGCCAGTGTACTGACCTTCAGGTACCTTCTGTGCTAATAGATATGTTAGATTTCACTTGTGAAAACCCTGACTGCTTATATTTTATAGATGAGGTTGCACGTGCATAGCTCTCAACCTGTTAGCATGGGACATTATGGGCCAAGCCATACAAAATGGTGGTACAAAGGCACATCGACAGAACATTTGGCTATTTGCCTTTTATAAGCATGGTTGCAGGTTTAGTTATGTCCTCTGATGGAATTATCTACCATTATTAGACCTGCAATTTGCTCATCTGTGATATTGCTTGGCTGACACCTGCACTGCTGATAGACTAATTGGATATGGGGTCTATATTAGAACATCAAAGTTTTAGAACTTTGAATGTTCTAATATCGACCCCTATTCAGTGAAAGCTGAAAACATCGAACATACAGAACTGCAAATTAAAAAAAAATCCGCTATTCCAAAACACATACACACAACACAAGCACACCATACAAACAGCAATCCACACACATACACCTAAAATCTTACATCTAACCCTACACTAAACTATACACACACACCACTAACTATCCACTTACCTTAACCCAACCCTAACCCTAAGGTCCATCACTATCGCACTCTCACCTCAACCGTGCCCTAACCTTAATTCATCTACCCCGCCCTAACCCGTGCCCTAACCCTAACTCACCTACCCCACCCTAACTCTCATGTCCACACAATCGCACACATACCTAACCTGTGCCCTAACCCTAACTCACCTAACCTGCCCTAACCCTCACATCCACACAATCGCACACATACCTAACCCACACCCTAACCATAACTAACCTAACCAGCACTCAATCACACACTTACCTGAATCCAACCCGTAACTTTCCACCACAGTGCTGAAAATACCGAAGCAGCAGAAACAGACAACCGATTTCTTTCTCTAGGAAAAAAATTGGTTTTCTGTTGCTTCGATATTTTCAGCTTTCACTGAATAGGGGTCAATATTAGAACATTCGAAGTTTTGAAACTTCGATGTTCTAATATAGACCCTGGATATGTGGATGTTTATCTAATGTGTACTGTGATCCTACTTTATTACCCTGCAACACACGTCTACCGTTGGTCATACAGCTCCAGGTATGACTGCCTCACAATTTGTGACATGTCATAATGTGAGAGTGCAAAGGTAGATATGTTTTTCTGGATTTCAACATGGCTGGTATGTATCTCCACCCTGTTTGTTAACTTCCCATTGCCTGTGGTGTGTAGTGTGCCATCTGTGTATCTTACCTGTTCTTACTGTTTTTTTTCCAACCTCTGTCAGTCATGTATTGTGATATTTGTTTTATAAGTATAACTGATGCAATGTTCTTCTCCTCCTTTTTCCCTATCTTTACCTTTCTTACAATTCTTAAAAAAATGAGATCTATTCCCACAAAAAAATGCCTTCTCCCCTCTGACTTTACCACAGATTTTCCTATTCTAACATCCTTTTTGTGTGTCAGTCTTCTTCACCCATAGCCCACATTTTCTTTTCTATCTTCCACTGTCCTTGGGAAGTTGTGTTACTTCTGTTCCCCACACAAGTCCTGGTCCCACTGTTAGCAAATGTTAGCTAAGGTGATGTGGCCATGATGACCTTTGGCTTTATTTGAGTCCAAGCTGACATATTTTACTAACGTGTTACTAATACATGTATTAAAGATATCCGTAGTTGTCTCTGAGCTTACTGTAAAGAGTGCTGTCAATATTTGTATTGCAAATAGCATTGCAACTTTGAAGCACATATTTTATGTTAGTGAATGGAATATGGAAATATCCATAGTTGCCTGAGACATTTCTGTATGCATTCCTGAAAATTTGTGTTACGAATGCCATGCAGCTTACATTTGGATAGCTAACATTTTTTAGTTTCTTTTTTTTTCTTTTTTAGTTATCATAACAGAGTCAGTTGCATTCTGTAGTTGTCCTTAACCTGACTTTAACGATCCAGTTTTATATATATATATATATATATATATATATATATATATATATATATATATATATATTATATATATAAAACTATCAAGATGCTTGCATTTTGCTCATCTTACTTTGTTACTGTACAACATGATTGGACAACGATTTTATTGCTTACAGATTACTTCTGCATTTCTATAGCGCACTGTTTATACTGAAATACTCCATTGTGCTCTGAGCTATTCTGATTTTTCTGTCATATATTTACATATTACAACATTATTCAATATTGGCATAATACACTGGATTCCGAGAGCTTTATGGAACCTGATCCTTGATCTTGATAAATGTGCAAAGCAATGTTTAAGGCAGGAAAGTTGCAGTAACAAGAAAATATCAATCTAGTACAGGAATGTGATTTAAAGGAACTTGAGCAGGAAGGAGTGTAAAAATATTTGGTAATTGATGAAGGATCATCAACAAACCATGAAGAAATGCAAATAAAACTCAGTAAAGAATACTTCAGAAGACTAAAACTAATATTGAAAACAGCCATGACATCTAAGTCTAAAGTCCAAACTATAAATCAATTTGCTCTCTCTGTTTTAACTTACAGTTTTGTTGTGACTGACGAGCCCCAAATGGTATTGGATCATTTGGACAGAAAAACAAGAAAAATGCTTCACATGTATCAAATAATATATAAAAATCAGTGTATACCAAAATTATATATCACTCACACTGAAGGAGGTATGGGCCTCCTCTTAATTGATTACGTGTATAGATCTGCAGTCATGGGAATGGATGCATATCTGCTGACTTCATCAGATCCAAACATAGCAAAAGTTTTATAACATGAGGAAAAAGTCTAAGATGATCTGTTGGCTTAGCTTAGCAAAAGAATTCAGGTGGCAAGTGGGAATAGAAATCAAACCAGATGTAGACAAAAATCAGACACCAACTGAATGTGCCAAAAACAAAAGAAAGACTATAAGGAGAAGGATCAGAATGAAAACAATGTGGAAACACCATGAATATAGTAGCAAGCATACCTCTTAAGTGTATCTCATTATTTGGAATGTTCCTCATTTGGAGTCTTAAACCATTCATGTTCTTCGAAGTTCCACATTGAAAGGATCTGTCACATAGTCAGTATTAGCAGTTGTTTTAACTGCTGTCCATCGTAAATAGAAATGAATCATACTAATTCATTAAAATAATGATTATACAATTAAAAATATTACATTTCAACCATCTGATGAGTTTCCTAGATGAAGTTATTAGTAAGCTGTAAGTGAGTGTCCCACATTTTGCACATTTGTTCTACATTATTAAAAGTAGTGTTCCTCAGTTTGGAGATGGAAGGTTGAGAGTTGTGGTGGCAAGTTTAGAGATCTCCTGGAACAATCTCATATTGATCAGGAATTGATACAGGAATTGTTAAGGAGAGGTGAGATGAAATCAAAGAATGAAAGGCCACACAGGATAGTGGACAATGTAAATGTTGGTTTACAAAGTCCATTGAAAATGCAGGAAAAACATACAAATGTAGGTTCTGTATAACAGAATTGGAAACAGTTGCACACCTTGTTGCTGGGTGTGATACACTCAAGGCACAAGCCCTGTATACTGAACACTATACTATGGCAGGATTGTTGCATTGGAGATGGTGCAAACGCTATAATATAGAAGCAGCTGAGAAGCACATGAACCACAAAGCATTATAGAAAAAGATGAAGGGTACATCATGTGGGATCACTGATTGCCAACAATTCAAAAAATAGATGAAAGAAAACCGAACAAAGTAGTCCATGAAAAAAGATAAAATTGACACTGATCATTAAAATTGCTACACCTAGCGATTACAATGTCTCATGTACAGAGATACAATTTCTTAAATATCAGGATTTGCAGTCATAAATGAGAGCAATGTAGAAGAAAGATTCTAGACAGTTCCAATAGTAGTAGTAGGAGCAACGGGTCTAATAAAAAATAATCTACAGTCATATTTAGCTATGCTACTGATACACATAACTCCATGTAAATTGATGTAGGAATCAGTTCTGGGCACGTTGTGGGTGCTGCGAAGAGCACTTTTGGCTAACATCAAAAATTGAAACAATACTAATTTCATGAACTTTAATTGTACCCTAACTTGAATGTGGTCCATTCCCATCATGGTATTAGAAACCCAAAAGATTTGGAGAAATTAAACTGAGAGACATTGTTAACTGATTATAAAGATGTATAATATTGCCATGTAAGCATTAATATTTCTGCAACCAACTGACTTACAAACTACTGCATTGCATCAGGTAAAAGACAAGAGTGCTTAAAGAGAAATTACTGATGCTAGGGAAAGGAATAGAAAATTTGAGAACAGCACAGGAAGTTCAAAAAGAATGCATTAGTCATATGGCTAAAGCAAGTGATATAGAATTTCCTAAAATATTCAGTACCCACTCCCCTCCCATGAAAAACAATCATTGCACTGCAGGGACTGTGGAATAGAGTTCATTTTCAGTACATTGTCTGTAGCTGATAACTTCTAGGTATGGTGTAAAACAAGCCCTGAGCCAAACATAAATGAGGGTGATTAGAGACAGAAAAGAAGCAGTCCTTTTAAAGAAGGTATAGCAGATGACAGTGACTCATATAAATCCCATTATATGTCAGTTGCATGGGAATTCATAGTTACTTCCTTATGTCTGGCATGAGTCATTCAAAGCAGACTTGAAATGCATTATGGAAAAGAGAAAGGGTTGAGGAAGAAAGAGATCATATTGATACATCAAGCCCCGTTGGTAGCCATGTTGTAAAAAACAGGCTAAAATTACAAATAAAGCACTTAGAGTGATTTTGATGTGTTAAAATAGGTCAGGAAACAAAGATAGAGTGAAAAAAATTTTTTTTTAGTACTAGGGTAGAGTTTTCCTTTAAAGAGGGGTCATATATCATCACAAAGTATGTGTGTCAGTATACCTGTGCTGTGGGAGGGATTCATGTTGATCCATTGAAGATGGTTTTGACGAATACAAATAAACTGAAACCAGTTCACCGAAACCGCCTTCAATGATCATTGAAACATATATATATTTTCTTTGCAGGTGGGAATGCCCCCCCTGTACCTCCCATGAGGGGGTACCCCCACACTCCACAGAATTATACATACCAGCTCCAAGGTCACACAACAGTGGAGAAAAGGACAATCATTCCTTTTGTCAATGGTGGTTTTGGTGAACTAGCTTTGGTTTCTTTGTGTTTGGTGAAAATACCTTTGATGGAATGACATGCTGGCCTGTGGGAAGTAACCATATGATCAGAGATAAAGACTGTGCTGTTGTTAGTTAGTTGAAGATTTTACAAATACCATAGATTTGATTTTGGTGGAACAGACAGTTAGTTTATATTAAAAAGAAACAGGAACATGGCTTACTAAAGTAATTTTGGAGACATTTTTATAAACAAGAGGAAGCTGAGGAGGTGAGGATTAGTAGATCATCAGAATGAAGTACTATACTGTTACAATGACCAGAATTACCATCCACAGGGGAGCAGTGGTAGCGTTGTTGCTTCACAGCAAGAGGTTCTCCCGTTTGATTCTCGGCTGGAGTGCGGGGAGTGCCTTCTGTGTGGAGTCTGCATGTCCTCCCCGCAGTTGGGTGGGTATTAGAAAGACATGCGTAAATGAGCGTGCCTTCATTGAAGATTGAACGTCAAGCTGGCACCTCGGCATTCATGAAAATCTACTGCCAATCATTAGCAGATCGGAGTTCCGCTGTGGCAACCCCTAACCGGGAAAAGCTGAAAGACAAACAACAACAACAGCAGTATAATGTTAGTGACCATAAAGTAGCACTATACTGTTAAAGTGACAAGACTATAGCTCTATACTGATGCAATGAATGATTTGATGGCTCATCTGGTACAAAATTGTTTTAACATCCACCCAGCTCTGCTTTGTCAGCCATGATCCCAAATATTTCCAGGTCACTAACTAAAGCTATTAACAACCATGGGCAATATCAGACTTTACTGCTGAAGTAAATGGTCCAGTGTGGAAGGAAAGCTCTGACTTCTAGTTAATGGCAGTCTTTGCTCTGGAGCTACAGAAGGACTCAAAAAAGGACTGTTAGTAGGAATCCTATACTGGGGCCACCAGTAGTTGGTCATTCACACTGGAGAAAACAAAAAAGTCCTCTCCTGCAAGGGCTCCACCACTTCACAAGCACTTTAGCAATCATTACAACATAGAGGACAGTACATTGAGAGTGAAGGCCACCCAAAGCAAACTAACGGAGCCTCCTGTAAGGACCTCTGACAATGTTATAACAAAAAAGGTATCCAACACCATCCAAGTGTCCTGCAGTAGCAAGGGTATTATGGACATTGAAGAGTAATCATCCAGAACATTCACAGGATTTCTAGGAATTTTAAGGCAAATTTAGTCTTGGGATCATCAATGCCTTGCCAATAGCCACCCTCAGGGTGTACTGCATTTTTCATGGCTAGACCAGTTATTAAATGGGTACATTTGATGGTATTCATCCAACCTCTTAGATTCTGTATGAGGGATGATACTGAATCATCATGCTTAACCCACACTTGCAGTTTATTCCAGAGATGGAATTAATCTATCTCTCCACCATATTCTGATTTTCTGCTGGTGAGGGCTTAAGTCCCTGTTTTTGGCATTTAGTTAGCTATTACACTTTTGGATCAGTGACAATGGAGTGTATTTAATGGCATGGTCGATGGGGCACAAATCAATCTTCATAAGTATGTAAGATACTGAGTAAAGGGATACAGCTTCTAGCAAATCTTGGTAGCTCAGGGTCTTTAAGCCTGAAATTTTAGAAACCTCTGGATCTTCTCACATTGTTTGATTTGTTGAGTGATTTATGTCTCAAATGGTGGTATTGCATCCTATTATTGGCTTAAACAGTGCTGTATATAGACATGCTGGATGTGCTCTCTGAAGCTGCTGGGGTCCAGGATGAAAGAGAAACATCTTGCTGTCTTTAGAATGAGGAGAAATTGGAAATAGATTTTTCTACCACTTTCCTAGAAAAGAAAAGTCTCAGCCTTTTATAGAATCCACTGTTAGCCTGCTCCAAGAACTCTGCAGAGACTGTCTGGTCCATTAGAAATCAGGGAAGGAAGGACATAATAGCATGAGATGTAACAGTCCAAATCTATCGCTAGAAATCCTCAGTACTTTAAGGTTTTCTATGCTGATGGAAACTCAAAGAACTAGCCTACCATAAGTAGTCATGAAAGGCAGGCAAAACTGCTGTTATGGCACACATGGAGCTGGTTTCCTGCACTTTGCATGGAAAGCCAGAGGGATCAAAAGTTTTAGTTTTAATACTTGAGGCCTTCCTCATCCTACTACAGGACTTATTTTTTGGGAAACCAAGACAAGAAAACTGTGGTATGCTATACAGACTCTTCAAGATGGTAAATACCAACTTCCTCTCTTTCAAGTCTTACACCAGGTTTTGGGAAACATATCCAATGAGAACATGAAAGGGAGTAGCTAGAGTGCTATGTATCAGCTCATCATTAAAGCAACTCATTCATGTGCAGATGTACCCCTGAATCAGCTACCCTAACCACAGTATCATCATCATAGTCAAACTTACAACATGATATGTGAAATTCCACTGTGGAAGCCATTCAGAGGGTCTTTTCCTGAGGTTCCTTGACCAAGATACTAGAAATTGTGCCTATTTTTCAAGAGACTGATCCAGGAGAGAGAACAAATACTGCTACAACTAAGGCAAATAATATATAGAACTAAGACCCAAAGAGGCAGTGGAAAAAATATGTTAGCATTCCCTGTCAAAATATTTTGATACCTTGTTTGGCAGCAACATAGGAAAGTGCCATTGTCTCCAGGAATTATATTGGACCAAGAAGACCAACTTGGGAGCCGACCTGAGATGTTTGATAAGGATGTCACTCAATTCTGCTAGGGTCTGTAAAAGACATCAACCTTCTTAGGTTCATAGGTTCATAGGTAGGTACTAGGCTATTGGCCCTAGGGCCTATATAAGCCTAGCCAAACTGTACCCTGGCTTTTGCCACCCAAGAAAATTATTTTCCTGTGTCCCTGTCAAGCAGAGCCACAGAAGTGACCCCTGGGGTAAATTTCCTATCTCCCATCCAGTCATCAAGATTTTTCTTGAAGAGTGCTAATGAGGATTTGTTTGATATAGATAGGTAGTTTTTTCCAGAGTATGGGAAGTCACTGGGACAGGAATCTATCCCTCCAGCATATTCTGTTTATTGTGGTGACAAGGTTTAGGTCCCTAGAGCATGTAGCTCAGAGGGATTGGGATTTCTTTAAGTGGAGCATGTGCAACAGCTCTGGGTTTGATATAGCTTTGCATGTTAGGCAGAGATCGCCTCTGAGTAGGTGGTATGTGACAGAGTAAAGCTGGAGTTTTTTAAGACGGTCTGCATAGGGCATCTGTTTGAGGCAGGTAATCTTCTTTGTGAGGTATTTCTGCATCCTTTCTAGTTGTTGTAGATGTCTTGTGAGGTACATACCAAAAGGGGAGTTGTACTCTATTATGGGTCTAATGAGTGATGAGTAGAGGGGAACAATGACCTCCTTTTTCCTGGATGAGAAGCCTTTTGTGATGAGGTGTGCTATGTAGAAGGATTTCTTGACTACTGTGGTGATGTGATTATCAAAGGAGAGACTACTGTCCACCTGTGTCCCAAGGTGTCTTATCACACTTTCGGTGTTAAGCAGACTACCGCCTATGTGGTAGTTCATGGGTACAGAGTTTTTACCAAAAGGGATGACAATGACTTTTTGGCATTGAGCTTCAGGCCATTGCTTTGACACCAGGCATCTGTCTCAGTGAGGCCCTTTTGTGGGATATCCACATTGTTAGACGTTTTGATTATGGCTCCTAGTTTGAAGTCATCTGTGAACTTTGTTAGCCAAAGACCTTCTGTGTTAGCCTGTACTTCAGAGAGAAGTAGATGCCAAACAGGAGAGGACCCAGGACTGAACCCTGTGGTACTCCACTTGTCACTGGTCTGAAGTTGGATTTAGAGTCTGCCACTTTCACAGTGTGGGTTCTGTCAGTGAGCCAGTTGGCAACCCATCTTGTGACATAGGGATTTATACCTAGTTTATTGAGTTTATCTATAATTCCAGAGTGGGGGATGGTGTTGAAAGCTTTGGTGAGATCTAGATAGGCTGTGTGAACCACCTTACTCACCTTACCCTCATCTATAGCTTCAAATAAGTCTATCAGGTTTAGGAGACATAATCTGCCTTTTACAAACCTGAACTGGGTAGGGTCCAGAGTTTGGAGATTACCAATGTAATTGTTTATAAGTTCCATGATGATACATTCCATAGCCTATAGCCTTGCAGACCAGGCTCATCAGGCTAATGGGGTGATAATTCCCAGGGCCCGTGGTGGCTCCCCCTTTGCGGAGTGGGATAACCGCTGCTGTGTGCCATTCAGTGGGCACAAAGCCTGAGGTGAGGCTTTGATTGAACATGGTACTTAGGTGGGGTGCCAGTTTGTTCTGTAGTTGGTGTAGAACGCAGCCTGGGATGTTGTCAGGTCCCATGGATGTTGTGTTCTTGGCTTTGGAGAGTGTGTTTTTTACCTGTGCAGCTGTGATTACAGGAACTTTGCATTCTTCTGGTACAGAAATGGGCACTTTAGGGGGTGAGAGAGGGGTAAAGTTAGCACTAAACCTATCTGCCAGGATGTTGGCAATATCAGTTGGTTCTGTATATTTAGTGCAATTGTGCTGTAACTCAGAGCAGATATGAGTGTTGCCATTAAGATTCTTGAAATAGCTATAGAATGCTTTGTGGTTGTCTTTAGAATCGGTGGCGATTTTGTTTTCGTAACTAGCTTTGGAGGATTTTATGAGGGACCTCAGCTTCTTACTGAGGCTGACCACGGAGTTCCTCGATTCATGGGATTTTTCTCTTTTTTGCAACAGTTTCTTTCTTCTGTTGTAGAGTTTGTTTATGGCAGGGGACCATCAGATTGGCTTCCTTTTTTTGGAGGCTAGCATCTTGGTTCTGTTAGAGATTGCATGATCCATGCACTTGTGTAAGTGCTTATAAAGTGCAATTGTATAGGATTCAGCAGTCGTACCTCTATTGTCCGTCAGCATGGGTGTTGTCAAGTTTGCCACTTCTGTGCCAATAGCTATGCCAACCTGGTGCTAGTACAATGGGAACTTACATCTATTTTATCAGAGTCCAATGAATATGGTCAGTACATTATGTGTACGTCTGCTTTGTGGACGATATTTTTTTGCTGCGGAAAGGAAATGAGAATGCTCTAGAGGATTTCATTAGATATTTACACACAACTAACTTCTTAAAATTTACCTATCATTATTCTAAACATGAAACAGAGTTTTTAAACATTACACTAAATAAATCTGAACTTATGCAAATATCTAGTAGCATTTATGTAAAACCTATCAAGAGGAATGCCCTTTTGCATAAAAGAAGTATGCACCTGCCACATATTCCACGCAATGTACTAAAAGGGCAGATATATAGAATTTTAAGTCTACATAGTAATGACAGAGATGCACATACAGCCCTATCACAATTAAAATTAGATTTTTTTAGAGAGCGGGTACTCAGAAAAAGTAATAGTAAAAGCTATAAAAGATGCTTGGTTACATGGGGCTGATAGGTGTAAACCATACTTTGACTATACAGCTGAAGAATCAAACACTAGCCAAGACAGAATGGTTACCAATGACAATTTTAGAGTTACTTTTCAATATTCTAGTGATATCAATGAATTTTGTGACATTATAAAGAATAACTGGAGGCTTCTACAAGATGCACCCACATTAATTAGTATAGTTTGTACAACACCATCCTTCCTTTTTAGAAATAATAAATCCATAAAACAACACTTATGCCATAAGAAGAGTGTAAACAAAAACCTGTATGAATCTACTAGGATAGGAACATTTCCATGTAGAAATTGTACAGCATGCAAATATTTATTTACTAGTTCCTTTTACCAACATCCCTCTTTGAGATTCACGCTGAGAATACAGTAATATGCAGACTGTAAAACGTCAATTTGGTTTATTTTTCTTTCTGTGAGAAATGTCATGCCTATAGGCAACTTAAAGACAGAGAGCTTGAGCACATCAGGGATGTGAAGAACAAGAAAGAAAATAATGCATTAGCAGTACGTGTACTACAAAATGATCCACACTTAGCTTTAGATTTTTTGTTTTACAAGTATTAGATGTAGATATCAGAGGGGGGACCTGGAGAATCGTACAGAGGCAGCAGAACAGAAATGGATTCTTCTGCTAAATGTTGAAAGATCTCCAGGTCTCAACAGTACTTCTTCAATAAAACAATTTCTGAAGGCACGCCCTCTTAGGCATAAATAAAGAATGCTGTTTTTATAAAGAAGGATTTTTATATAGTTTTTTTACATAGTTTTTATATAGTTTTTACACAGTTCTTAAATGTTTTTAAAATGCATGCAAATGCTTTTAAGTATGTGTTTTATATCATATATGTAATATTTATGCACACATTTTTAAATATTTTGTTCACTTTGATGTGATTAATTAAGTCAGCTGACTTTGTAGAGATTTATTTAGGATGAGCACTGTCTTTGAATGTTGTCTGATGAAGTGACTGGATGTTATGAAAGCACTTACTTTGTGTGTATCTTTGTTGTTTTATTGAATAAACAGTTTACAGTATGTTTCTAGCCTGCAGGCTTGGTGCATTATTTTTTACATATTTGGCTTTTGTTTTCCTGCACTACTCTGTACCCTGCCTTCATTCGTTTAGTTCTTATATCAGATCTGAGTGTTGCCATTGAGATTCTTGACATAGCTATAGAATGCTTTGTGGTTGTCTTTAGAATCAGTGGCGATTTTGTTTTCGTAACTATCTTTGGAGGATTTTATGAGGGACCTCAGCTTCTTACTGAGGCTGACCAGGGAGTTACTCCAATCATGGGATTTTACTCTTTTTTGCAATAGTTTCTTTCTACTGTTGTAGAGTTTGTTTATGGCAGGGGACCACCAGATTGGCTTCCTTTTTTTGGTGGATAGCATCTTGGTTCTGTTAGGGATTACATGATCCATGCACTGGTGTAAGTGCTTATAAAGTGCATTTGTGTAGGATTCAGCAGTTGTACCTCTATTGTCCGTCAGCATGGGTGTCGTGAAGTTTGTCACTTCTGTGTTAAGAAGCGTGAAGTTGGCTTTGGAGAAATTTTTTACAGTGGTTTCCCTAATTGGGGGTGGGGGTGGGATGTGGATGTCTAGGGTGAATAGCTTGTGGACGGATCTGACCAACAAGGAATTGACCTCTGGTGTGGAACACAGGTTGCCCATGTTGGTAATGACCAGGTCTAGGATATTGCTGCCCCTGGTGGGGACAAAACTAGCAAAATATGTATTTTCAGGTAACATAAATGTCATCTTACAGGACATTTTTCATGGAAGAGTGAAACAGTATGTATTAGCCTTTTCCCTATAATATTGGTTTATTTTTTATTTATTTATTTTTTTGGGGGGAGGCACAACAGCTACATGCCATTTTAACGTGGAAGTGCATCTCAAGTCACTGAATCACTATTCAGTGAAACATAGTACATCAACATGCATTTTTTAAATCAGCTTTTAAATGAATTGTTAAAATACATACAGTATCAACATTTTTAAAGCAGCAGTGCACCAAGACCCCATGATGGGGTAGGTTACCACAACATCTACTTAAGTTTGACTTTTTAACTTTGGGCAGCCTTAAAATTAGAAAATGTTTTAGCTGCTGTAATAATATTTAACCGGGGGGACTTGCCTCCTGTGAAAATTATGTATTAAGTGTGCTGTACTTTTGCAGTCAAAGGAAATGCTAGTCCCTCATTTTGGAGTACTCTGTTTCATTAAATAGTGATTTGGCACTTTGACATGAGTCCCCATATATGCAGCCTCATGAGTCTGGACATCTGTCCAAAGGAGAGTCATCTAGATGTGAACAGTAAGGAAGAGAGATATCCTTGTTATTGTCAGTCTCAAAACCAGTGACCTCAGGATCCTCAGACTTCTCCTCCTATGTAGCGAATGAAAGAAATGAAAGAAAAGGAAATATTCCCCATCTTGCTCTGGCAGAGAGTGGACTCTTGTCACCAGATATGCTAGTTGATGAATAGTAGAATGCCACTGTATTTTGAGTGGTCAGATTCATGCCAAGGATTGTTCTAGATCATAAGATGACTTTACAGGACCTTGTGCTGCCATCAAACTATGCTACCCAAGGATGCATTCATACGTTCATAGGTTCATAGGTAGATACTAGGTTTTTAGCCCAAGGGCCTAAGTAAGCCTAGCCAACAAGGTTCCCTGGCTTACGCCACCCAAGAAAGTTAATTTCCTGTGGCCCTGTCAAGCAGAGGTACAGAAGTGATCCCCGGGATGTATTTCCTATTTCCCATCCACTCATCAAGATTTTTCTTGAAGAGTGCTAATGAGGAACTTTGCTTGACATACATGGGTAGCTTGTTCCAGAATATAGGAAGTCTGTGGGACAGGAATCCATCCCTCCAGCATGTTCTGTTTACTGTGGTGACAAGGTTTAGGTCCCTAGAGCATTTAGCTCAGAGGGATTGGGATTTCTTTAGGTGTAGCATGTCCAACAGCTGACGGTTTAACATAGCTTTATATGTTAGGCAAAGATCTCCTCGGAGTAGGCAATATGGTACAGTGTAAAGCTGGAGTTTTTTGAGATGGTCAGTGTAGGGCATCTGTTTGAGGCCAGTAATCCTCTTTGTGGGGTACTTCTGTGGCCTTTTCAGCTGCTGCAGATGTCTTGTGAGGTACATTCCAAAAGGGTCATTGTACTCTATAATGGGTCTAATAAGTGCTGAGTAGAGGAGAACAATGATCTCTTTTTTCCTGGATGAGAACCCTTTTGTGATGAGGTGCGGCACTTACAAGGATTTCCTGACTACTGTGGCAATGTGATTATCAAAGGAGAGACTACTGTCCACCTGGGTGCCAAGGTCTCTTATCACACATTTGGCATTAAGTAGACTGCCGTTTATGTGGTAGTTCATGGGTGCAGAGTTTTTACCAAAGTGGATGACAATGCACTTTTTGGCATTGAGCTTGAGGTCATGGCTCTGACACCAGGCATGTGTCTCAGTGAGGCCCTTCTGTAGGATGTCCACATCATTTGGGGACTTGACTATGGCTCCTAGTTTGCAGTCATCTGCAAACTTCATTAGCCAGAGGCCTTCTGTGTTAGCCTGTACTTCAGAGAAGTAGATACCAAACAGGAGAGGTCCCAGGACTGAACCCTGTGGTACTCCACTTGTCACTGATTTGAAGTCAGATTTGGGGTCTGCAACATTCACAATATGGGTTCTGT
The DNA here is from genome assembly GCF_019279795.1 of Protopterus annectens. Taxonomy (NCBI): domain Eukaryota; kingdom Metazoa; phylum Chordata; order Ceratodontiformes; family Protopteridae; genus Protopterus; species Protopterus annectens. Next base: position 1,092,393,936 of record NC_056737.1, read on the forward strand.
CAGTGAGCCAGTTGGCAACCCATCTTGTAACGTAAGGATTTTTACCTAGTTTTGTGAGTTTAGCTATAATTCCAGAATGGGGGATGGTGTTGAAAGCCTTGGTAAGGTCAACATAGGCTGTGTGAACCACCTTACCCTCATCTACGGCTTTAGGGGACTGTCTTAAATAAGTCAATCAGGTTTAGAAGGCATGATATGCCTTTCACAAACCTGAACTGGGTGGGGTCCAGAGTTTGAAGGTTACCAATGTCTTTGTTTATGAGTTCCATTATGATACTTCCATGGCCTTGCAGACCAGGCTCATCAGGATAACAGGGTGATAGTTCCCAAGATCAGTAGTCTCTCTCCCCTTTGTGGAGTGGGATAACTGTTGCTGTGCATCATTCAGTGGGCACAAAGCCTGACGTGAGACTATGCTTGAACATGGTGCTTAGGTAGGGAGCCAGTTTGTTCTGACGTTCATGTAAAATGCAGCCTGGGATGTTGTCCAGTCCCATGGATGCTGTGTTTTTGGTTTTAGAGAGTGCAGCTTTCACCTGCATAGATGTGATTACAGGGACTCTGCATTCTTCCTGTATGGATATGGGCCCTTTAGGGGGTGATAGGGGTTAAAGTTAGCATTGAACCTATCTGCCAGGATGTTGGCAATATCAGTTAGTTCTGTAATTTTTGTGCCGTTATGCAGTAACTCAGAGCAGATCTGGGTGTTGCCATTGAGATTCTTGACATAGCTATAGAATGCTTTGTGGTTGCCCTTAGAATCAGTGGTAATTTTTTTTTCGTAGCTAGCTTTGGAGGATCTTATAAGGGATCTCAGCTTCTTACTGAGGCTGACCAGGGATCTCCTCCACTCATGGGATTTTACTCTCATTTGCAACAGTTTTTTCCTTCTGTTGTAGAGTTTATTTATGGCAGAGGACCACCAGATTGGCTTCCTTTTTTTGGAGGATAGCGTCTTGATTCTGCTTGGGATAGCATGATCCGTGCACTCATGTAAATGCTTATAGAGTGCATTTGTGTAGGATTCCTCAGTCATAACTGGATTGTCCATTTGGATGGGTGTCATGAAGTTCACCAGTTCTGTCTTAAGAAGCATGAAGTTGGCTTTGGAGAAATGTTTTACCATGGTTTCTTTAATGGTGGGTGGGGGCGGGGTGTGGATATCTAGAGTGATTAGCTTATGCTCAGATCTAACCAATGAGGAGTTGACTTCTGGTGTGGAATACCAGTCACTCATGTTGGTAATGACTAGGTCTAGGATACTGTTGCCTCTAGTGGGGATATGGATAAGTTGATCCACAGCACTGTAATTTATGTTGAGCGAAGGAGTTGGTACATGAGTAGTTTTCCCAGTTAATAGGGGATAGTTGAAATCACCCATTATTAGGGTGTTTGGTTGAACCCTAATTTTTTCCAGCATATCAAGAAAAGAGGAGTGGGAATCCTGGGTCATGGTGGGGGATCTGTAGCAAGCTACAATTTGGATTTCAGTTTTGCCCAGAGTTAGTTGCACTTGGATAATCTCGGATGCATTATGCTGCACAACTAGCCTGGAGGTGTGAATATCCTTAATGAATATGGACACACCTCTGCTTTTGGTGTTCTGGTCCAGGTTAGATGGCCGAAAAGTGTGGTATGAGTTATAGCCTGGTAATGCAGCGGTAGTCTCTAGAGCCTTGACCCTGGTCTCAGTCACTAAACAGATATCAATGTTCTCCATTTTAAGGAGTGCCTCGAGTGAGTGCATTTTGAGATTTAGAATTTTAGCATTGAGTAGCATTACCCTCAGTTTTTGCTTGCCTGTTCCTGTTATGGTGGTGAATTTGTCATTTGAACCTTGCCTAAAAAAGGCACTATAGGGGTGGCAAGAGCCTTAGCCAGTGTCTGGAATCCCAGGGTCACAGGTGCAGGCCATCTCTGGCAAAGCATCATGGTCTGTTGACCATATCATCCCAGGCAGACAGATACTGGATCCCCTTAGAATGACACCAGAAGCTTAGCCAATTGGTGAAGTCAATCATTTTGTTCTTGTACTGCGGTACCATTCTGGGCGATGGCAGGATACTACTCAGAGCTAGGGTCAAACCTGCCTGGGCTACAAGATTGGAGAGCTCTTCCATGTCTATTTTCATGTAGTCCAGTGAGGTACGTCTCAGGTCATTCACACCAACATGGACAATGACAGTAATATTTGTACTTGTTGTGGAGTGACCTGAGTATGTAGGTTATGTGTCGGATCCTGGCATCCGACAGGCAGTTGACAGTAACCTTCTCTTTGTTTAGCCTGGTTAGTGGGCCATCAGTGTGCCCGACTATACTGTCACCTATGACTAGTGTGTTGGGTATGTTGGTTTGCCTTATGGGCTGTGGTTTATTGGCACACTGAGTCTGTGGGCTATGTGTCATTTGGGTTGTGTTGGGGGTGGAGGTTGCTTGCATTTCTGCTTTGGCAGTCTCTGTTGCTTGAGCAGATTATTACTGAGAGCCTCCGTGAATGTATTTGTGTTTCTATTTGTGGATTTTGGTGGTGTATGTTTAGTGGGACTATGTGATGAGTGTGGTGTGGTGCAAGTGTTTACCTTCTTCTCTTGACTGTCAAGTTCAGTCTTGGTTGGAGAGAGCTTTACCTCCAGTTTGGCTAGATACGTGCATCTTTCACAGGTTGTGGTGTTGGATGGTAGGAGAAGAGGGTTTCTGTGTACATGAGGCAATGGCTACATTGCCTCAAGATGCCCAGATTCATCAGATAGACAGGAGAGAACACTGGGAGCTGATCCTTGAACATGCCTGAATAAAAAACTACTTTCCTCTAGACAAGTGAGGAAAGTGAGTATAAGAGCTGTTTTCTATAAGCAAGTGAGGAAAGTAAGTACAAAAACTGTTTTCCTCTAGGTAAATAGAAAGGCTGAGTGCTGTAGTAATTTGTAGCTTATTTAGTGCTAACTAGTTCTGAATAAGTGCTGACCATGAATAAGCAAATTCAAGTGCTAAAACTAAGCATCTGTACCTTGATCTTGTGGTAGATAGGCTACCTAGTGCTTACCCCTCCCACTGATAAGCTAGAATGCTTCCCTCCAACACAGAAAGGCTTGGGGGGGGCTCAGGAGCTTACAAACAGACCTGGATACAGCAAATATGTATCTGGACTAGACTAGTTACAGGAAAGGTGGGAAACAAGCACAAATGCAGGCTTTTAAACCAGAAAATTGAAAAGAGATTTAAAAACTGCCAAATTGGCCAATTAACTAAAATTTCTGGGCCAGAAACCACACATGTGGTAGATAGTCTACCTAGTGCTTACCCCTCCCACTGATAAGCTAGAAGGCTTCCCTCCAACACAGAAATGCTTGGGGTTCTCAGAAGCTTACAAGCAGTCCTGGATACAGGAAATCTGCATCTGGACTAGACTAGTTGCAGGAAAGATGGGAAATGAGTGCAAACATGGGTTTTAAACCAGAAGGTTGAAAGAGATGGAAAAACTGCCCACATGGCCAATAAACTACAATTTCTGGGCCAGAAACCACTCTTATGGTAGATAGGCTACCTAGTGCTTACCACTCCCACTGATAAGCTAGAAGGCCTCCCTCCAACACATAAAGGCTTGAGGGGCTCAGAAGCTTACAAACAATCCTGGATACAGCAAATCTTATCTGGACTAGACTAGGTACAGGAAAGGTGGAAAATAAGCGCAAATGCGGGCTTTTAAACTAGAAATTTGAAAGATATGGAAAAACTGCCAAATGTCCAATAAACTACAATTTTTGGGCCAGAAACCACTCTTGTGGTAGATTGGCTACCTAGTGCTTACCACTCCCACTGATAAGCTAGAAGGCTTCCCTCCAACACAGAAAGGCTTGGGGGTCAGAAGCTTACAAACAGCCCTGGATATAACAAATCTGTGTCTGGACTAGACTAGTTACAGGAAAGGAGGGAAACAAGCACAAATGCAGGCTTTTAAACCAGAAAGTTGAAAGAGATTGAAAAACTGCCCAAATAGCCAATAATCTACAATTTCTGGGCCAGAAACCACTCTTGTGGTAGATAGGCTACCTAGTGCTTACCACTCCCACTGATAATATAGAATGTTGCATTCCAACACAGAAAGGGTTTGGGGGCTCAGAAGCTTACAAACAGTCCTGGTTACAGCAAATCTGTATCTGGACTAGACTAGCTACAGGAATGCCAGGAAACAAGCTTAGAAAAAAATGTTTTTTTTGAAAAGTGGAAAGGGAGAATGGATAAACAGAAGATAATACAAAATTAAGGACCTAAGTGGCTTGCCCTTCACAAATGTTCTCTCTGTATTAGGTAGAATGAGCTAGTGACACTAGACTGGAATAGAGCTGGGAGAGAGATGACTAGATAGGACTGGTAGGAGTGTCTGAAGTCAAATTATAATCTCACTGTACTCAGTTGAGTGAGCAAATGAGATAGACCCAGGTGTTGGGTTGAAACACAAATTTGCAGGAGGGGCGGGCAATTCCAAAGCCACCAAGATTAATACCAGAACAAGAACAGGGATGGCAGGCAGGAAACTAACTGCAAAGACAGAGAGAGACCACAGTATTCTATGAAACAATTAAAAAGAAAAATAAATAACTTCAGAGAGACACAGACTACAATATTCAATGAAACAATTAAATTCACAGAAAAATAAAATGCAGTACAATCTTTAACACTGCAAGTTTGTACTTAACTCAGCTAGTAATGCAGCTGATTGTAGGTATGTATCAGAAACCAAACAACTCAGATATTGAGCAGTAATAAATTCATATATATGTGACTAACACTTATTAATACAGAGAAACCATCTAGGCTAAGAGTTTAACACTGAATATCAATGAAGTGAAATACAACAGCCCCCACTAACTGCAGAGACAGAGAGAGAGAGAGAGAGACCACAGTATTCTATGAAACAATTAAATTGAAAAATAAATAACTACAGAGAGACACAGACCACAATATTCAATGAACCAATTAAATACACAGAAAAAAATGCAGTACAATCTTTAACACTGCAAGTTTGTACTTTACTCAGCTAGTAATGCAGTTGGTTGTAGGTATGTAGCAGAAGCCAAACAAACTCAGATATTGAGCAGTAATAAATTTGTACACTATAGAGGAGAGTTCACAACAGATATCGTACAAAGCAAACAAGTCCAACATCAAGGACATCGTTCACACCCATGTACTGCCAGTAGACAACAAGGAGTTTCCTAAATGGGTCTACTTCACGTTGTCGTAAGCTGACAATATCAAGTCTGATATTGTCGGCATGACAATATCGAAAGTGAAGAACATCATGCAAGTAAATGTAAATCTCTGTAAGGGGAGATTTCTGTTTACCTCAATGTAGTGTGGTCTCGGAGTTGGTATATATAAGTAGGGGGGTTGTGGGGGGGTGCAGGGGGGCTTGCCCCCCTGCCTACGCCATTTACTTTTTTTTAAATTTTTTTTTATATTATTCGATGTTTTACTTAATCGATCAATAAAGTTTGAACTTTATTGATTGAATTAAGTAAAGTTTCGATAATGTGATATAGATGCTCCTAAACTGTGGCCAGTAAGCTTTTTTCTTAGCACAGGAATGCAAAAGCTAAATGTCTGTGTATTGACTAATTAACGTGACCTGATACAGAAGGTTTAAGATCAGAATGGTGGCACCATGACCTTAGGACTCGCCCAGAAAGGTAGTCAATAAGATGGATCTCATTTGCTGTCTTCACTGTCAGCCAGAGAGCTTCAAGAGCTTGATTCCTTGTTAGGCAAATAACAGCATGGAGGCACATGAGAACCCAGTGCAGCAGACATTGCAGGACAAAGTTTTGGACAAATCCTGACCTCTACTTCTTTCTCTATTCTATCCCACTCTGACCAAGGTTATATATGGAACCTTCCTCCTAATCCCCACATGGGCCACATCCAAAGAATGCTGTTTTGAATGAGGTAATGTATTTAGCTTTATTTCATACTTGATGCATAACTTGTTTCAAGTTTTAACAGTTATGGCAAGTTGTCATAATGTATAACTTCCCAGGTACTACAGGCAGCATCACTGTGGGCCATCTAGGGAGAATCTGGTAACATCTGGAACACTTTAAAGATTTTGATATAATCATTGTATTGAAAAATGTTCAAGAAATACATTAAGATTGAGATCTTAACTGTACAAGAACTGTACAAGTGTAGCAAAAGAAATGAGGAGTGTGTGGGGTGGCTGCCTGTCCTAGCTAGGTGTGTGATACCATGACCTATGTAGAATGTGATACATGTGACCCCAAACATAGGATTCGTAGTTAAGTTCTAGGCTAGCTGCCCTTGTCGGCCATTTTAAGCCTAGTCAATTTCCCTTTCAAAGATGAGAATCAAATTCTGTACATTGTGTCTGTATAGTAAATACCTTAACCATTATACCAACCCCCCCCAGGATGTGGAGATTTTACAAATTGTACCATGCTGGGGATTGGATATCAGAAAATCTTAAACGGATCCTACTGTACAAACGTACATAGATGCATACAAATATTTCAAGCACAAGCAATTATGCTCTTCTAGCTTGCCAATATACCACAACAGTTGTTCCCATAATAAGTGTCCAGGCTGCTCTTAAAAATATCTAAACTACTACTTGCTTTAATGTAATTTGGTAGTCTATCCCGTGCATTAGCTACTCTGTCAGAGAACCAATTAGAACACTTCTCATACAAACAGAACCTTCTGCAAAGATTGCCTGATGATTCTGTACTACTTTTTGATAACCCCCAAACATCCCCAGAGATAGTTGGTCTTAAATGCCATATATACCCAAATAAGGTCTCCTCTTAAATATCTAGAGGAAAACTGTACAAGTTTGGCTGGATATTATAGTCTTTTATAATAACTTAAAATGTTCACATCCATGGATGCTCTTGGTATATTTGCTTCTTTTTTTATAAGGATTCCACATTGTTATTCCATACTCAAGTTTGGGTCTAATGTAACTAACAATGACTGCATCATTTCTAATTTCCTAGACTTTATAAATTATTTATACAACATATAGTTCTATAGCTACCATTAACCAATTAGTTGATATTAATAAAAAAACTCAAAGCTTGAGCTACCTGTTTAACCAGCTTCTTGAATGAATCTCAAGCTTCAATCACTGTGTGCTGCATTAAATACTCCCCGTTCTATTTATGTCTCCTAAATCTGATATGTTTAGGTTTTGATGTATTAATCAGCATATTATTCTCCTGTGCCCAAATGGTCTATTTAGCCCAGTTCTTTTGGAGGCATGCCCTGTCTGTAACATATGTAATCAGTTTACCCATTTCCAGATCTTCATACAGACTGTACAACACCACAGATGAAAACAATAAATATGATAGGTAGTATTGAAAGACAGAGCTTTGTTTTAGCATGTTTTAGAACTTGTGAGAATAATATTATCTGTGCGTGGAAAAAAAAAAATTTTGCAAAAGCGGCTTTAACTAGACATTTGTACTATGATTAAAAAATATACATCTTCACGAACTGGGAGCCAGAAATACTTGCATTTGTAAATTTACAATGCATGGAGAAGGAAGCAGAAAGGAGTCTTAGCATAACGAGATGCAAAATCTTAATTTTGGCACATTACATGAGACATCACAGAGTAGCAAATAACCCAATATTAGTCAGATCTAATTGGATTATATGTACAATTGTATACATGAATAATAATTTAGTTAAATGTTTACAGATATATATATATATATATATATATATATATATATATTTTTTTTTTTTCTTCAGGGCAGTCAGAATGACAATTCATTCTGACTACCCTGAAGACATAATGGTCATTTTGACTGTCCTGAAGACAGACAGATGGACAGTCAGAATGACAATCAGAAAGATAATTCATTGCCATTTTAATGAAGTCCTATTTTAATCTACACGGCTTCAAATTTAGGCAGTTTACTAATTCCACTTAACGCCCACGCAGAAATAATCTGGACAAAGCCAAACATTGGGGGGGGGTGATAAAAACCCAAAATCCAGGACAAACTTTTAAATATTGCTCTCACAAACTCAGAAAGTTGCTGGAATAACAGGTTTTCATTAGTATACATTTTCTGAAGAATATTAAGTCGGAAATTCAGATGTGTATCATTATTTTGTGACTTTAATCCTCAATGATTTGTCAGATAATGACAAATTTTATGAGGAACAGATGAAAAATATGAATAAAATATCTGAACAGTCTGCAAAAAAACTGAAAAGTCAGGGCCTGGTGGGGAATAATACTTGAGTTTATCAAAAACTATGCACAATGAAAGAATTATGATTATTGCTTTCAAGATTACTCTGCAAACAAGCTCTCCACACCTCCTGCACAAGTGGCTTTGCTTCTTGCACCCAAGGACTTTATATCAACAGCTGTGAGATAGTTTTACCTTTGAGCAAGGGAAACTATGGCTACTGTAAGCTTATTCAGTCACTATACGTTTTGGCCAAGTGCAAATTGTCAAACATTTTTGCCTTCATCAGGATCAGGCAAGAGAGAAAAAAAAAACGATTATTTCACTCAGATTTCTGCTGCCATGAAAAAAAAAGAATATTTATGTGCACTTTGTTGTGTGTTTTTATATCCTACCTGTACAACTACCACATTATCATCAGAGAGAAGATGAGACTGCCCCTTCCCATAGTGCCCTTTAGCATTCTAACAAAAACTTATGAAATATCCCAGATAAAAAAAAAACTTCATGTGCCAAGCATGTTGGTCAAATAATTCTATATTTTATATATACATTTTTTTACATTTTAATCTATATTTTAACTCTTATCACCAGGGTCAGGAGGCATCCTGCATTTCCAGAGAGAGAATTTGACTTTGAGGTGCTTGGGGGATCTTTCTGTTTAAGAGTCTACAATTTAAATCGCTGAAATCCCCACTGTGAAGTAGTAAAGTAGAGGTTATCTTTATATACCATTTGAAGGCTTGGTTCTAGTACAAAAAAGAAATAGATAAAACAGATATTACACCTTCATAATTGCCAAGTATTCTTCAGATCAGTATATGCCATTTGGGTAAAAAGTCTGGCAGGTAGTGCATAGGATTTAGGTTATAAGCTGTCAGTGACCTGCTTCCTGTAGTCCAGGGTTTGATTCCCTTAGCCTCCATATATCTGCTGTGGGATTTTGAAGTATTCACTTAATCAGACAGTGCTCTGGGGGAATTGTGAGACTGGATCAGTTGGAATGGCTACATTCTAGTAACGATGTATGAACCCACAATATTTTTAGGTCATCCCACTTGAAAAGAAGTCCCATGGAGTGCAGTTCACAATGTACCCCAATCTACTATACATACTCCACCAGCTAGTTTTAGAATCCTTTTAGTTGTTTGTAAAACCTGTAGTAATAAATTTTTTTTTTCATATGTTCTAGCAGATATAACCTAGAAAAGATAAGCATGGTCAGAAAGTGGTAACATAGTCATGGAGAGTGGGAATATCTGCTCCTGCTAAAGTATCAGAAAGACATACCTTAAGTTATCCAGATGCACTGTGCAATGACAGGAGCAAGAAAAATGTGTGTGTGTGTGTGTGTGTGTGTGTGTGTGAGTGTGTACTATTAGATAGATATAGACATAGATACACACACACACACACACACACACGCACACACACACAGACACACACACACACACACACACACACACACGCACACACACACACACATACACACACACACACACACACACACACACACACAGAGCACTCACATATCCCATATATATATATATATATATATATATATATATATATATATATATATATATATATATATATGTGTGTGTGTGTGTGGGGGGGGGAGGGTGCATAGCTATCCTAAGAAACCCCAAAGAGAAGCAACTTTCTGATTTCAGTACACTTGAATATGTTGAAAAAGAGATAAGCCAAGATCACATCTCCTTGTGCAATCTAAAATTGTTAGCAAAATGGGAGCAATATATGGGCAGGAAGTCAGTGTAAAAATCATATACAAAATGTAAAAATTATTTACAGAGCATAAAAATTATTTTGTTTTCACCCTGCATGTATTTAATTTGTGTTAGTTTGCTGTCCTGCCCTCTGAGTATATTCAACACCCAGATGTGAATAGGAGGAAGACAGTAAGTCATACCTTACCTGCAAAATTTATCATGTTCTGTAGGATAGAAGGGAATATCATTTAGGCATATGACAACTGGCAAGGACATTTTTAGCTAATTGAACATTATTTTCCACTTCACTGGACCTGGACTTCTACCCCTATTACTATTCCATGACACTTTTTTCAGCTACATGTAAAACAGAATAAAACTACATTACAGTTCACAATCAAGTACTAGGCTAACTGTTCTTGCAGGCTACTTTTACCCTAGTTAATTTGCTTTCAATGGTGAGGATTAAACACAGTACATTTTGTCAGGGAGGTAAACACCTTGACCATTATGCTAGATCCCTGGACTAAGAAGGACAAGTAGAAATCTTGATGAGATTAACTACCACAGAATGTCCTGAGTAACTAATTTGTACCACAGTTTAGATCTATCAAATATGCATGTACCAAACCTGTTTAATAGAGATAATGCTATTTAATTCTACATATATATGTATATATATATATATATATATATATATATATATATATATATATATATATATATATATATATATATATATATCTGGGTCTACTTTATATGGTCGACATTTCAGAAAGTCGACTTTCTTATGGCTGAGGCCATATGATCGACTTTCAGAATGCCAACTATGTAAAATAAACATAAACAAACAACAAACACTTACCTTAAAACTTTTAGCAGGGGGGCTCTGCCCCCTTCACCCCCTGTGGGGGCTCTGCCCCCCACACCCCTCGTAACTTAAATATACCAACTCCGAGATCGCACTACAGTGCGGAAGTGGGAAATTTTCCCATTCCGCACTGTACGTAGGTAGTGGTTCCCTTTTTCAAAAGTCGATCATATGGTCTTGGCCATATGAAAGTCGACTTTATGAAAAGTCGGCCATGTGAAGGAGACCCATATATATATATATATATATATATATATATATATATATATATATATATATATATATGTGTGTATATATATATATATATATATATATATATATATATATATATATATATATATGTATATATATATATATATATATATATAGATATAAGTATAGACTGTGTAACAACAAAATAATTCGTAATAAATAAACAACAGGCGTATTTTACAATGCAGGAGCTTCTCACAAAATGTTGCCAGAGACAGGAACCTGGGGAATTTCATAGCATACTGCCAGAAAGGTGTGTTCCAGGTTCTTGACTTAGATCTGGAACCACAGCAGTAAACCTCTCTTGGAGATCAAATTGAGGGTCTTGTCTAAAGGGATGACATTTATCCCACACAGCATAACCAATCTGGTGGGTGCCATCCTGGATCTAAAGCTTTATGTCAGAAAGTTAAACTTCAAAATCTTCTTCCAGAACAAGCAGAAATCCAAACATGATTATTATGCACATGGAGGAAGCTCAGCAAATTCTGCCCATCCATTCACCCCATCCTAAAAGCATACAAAGCTAAGTGCCAAGCAGACATTAGAAAAACACTCACCAAGAAATGTAAAGGAAAAATGTTAATGAAGTTGAATTGTTAGTTTCGAATGAACTCAATAAAGATAAGATTAGAAGAGTCGTGTAGGCTGGCAAAGGTGGAGAGATTATGTATACTGACACCATCTCCTATAACAACAAAACAGAGAGCATGAGTAATCCTGTTTTACCACACAGTAGGTCTAAATAAAACCCTGATCAAGGAAATCAATGCTTGGCTGATCATTTTGAGTTGACCTGGAGGAATATCTAGTTTTTTATAAACTTAGTGTATTTGTGTCATACTGGTCGCTATACTTGAATTGCTGTTTTTTTTTTTTTTCTGCTTGCTTCTATTGGAATACCAGTTTCTACTTGGTTAGGTTTACTCAGCACAGGCAACCTTTAGACTGGGTTAGGATATACCTGGGGAAATAAAGGAAACAGTGAGAAAAGCAGAATAAAGATAAAAGACCCTAAAACCAACCATCTGTGAACAGAAATTAACTTCTTACTGTACAGACTGATACCCAGATGGATTCCCATATTATGTTTGAGACCTATTGGGAGCATGCATAGCAGGGTACTGTTGCTGATATTAATGTTGCTATTGGCCAATACCAAAACTATGAGTAGGTTATACACAGAGCCTCTGATGTGATAAGATATACACACAATTGTGTTGTCTGCTGTGCATGGGAGGGTAGGGGGCTATGGGGTGGCCCATCATTCAAGCCATAACTGATTAAGATGGAGAAGTTTCTTGCTACAGTAAGTGATGAATCTGATTCAGCACTTTCCCTCAGTGGTGAGGACTTAGATGCTGATCATCAGTGTGCAACAAGAGTCTCCACTGGGGATGTCCCAGGAGTGCTTCAGTACTGTTTTGGGAATAGCATACTTGTGATTTGTGGAATGTAGTACATGTCAGTCAATTTGTGTTTTCTCTCTCACATAGGAACTTTAGGGCTGTAAGCTTAATGGGCATCTGCACAAGGTAAGGTCTATGTTTTTCAGCATAATGCTATTTGACATGTCTGTTATTTCTGCACTGGGAATAAAGGAGATGATGGGTAACACTTATACTGGGTATTGTGTTTTGGTGTCTTCCCAGAAGATGTATGACCCAACCTCACCATGGTGGATATTCCACTAATGTTAGAGATGAGTCTGACTCTGAAAATGAAGGTGGTTAACAGCTGGCATGGTCAAGGAGTATGGTGCTAGTGTTCAATACAGGGAATATACAGACCAGATCCATTAGCCAAACAGGGTATATGGTGTCTGTGCCTGTGGAACTCACATATGATGCTTGGGGTTGCACTGAAGTGTGGATTGTTAGTGACAAACTTAGTAAGTAAAGTATGCCTCCCTTTAGCAACACAAACTTCATTGTCTGCTACTAGCTCCACAGGGCATGGTGGTGATTGTGTGATTTGGTGTATTAGTGGTGGTAGATGCCATGGGTACTGAACCCATCCCTGTAGAAATAACTGTCTCAATGCTTGCTACCCAGTGAATGTGTAGGGTCATCATGGAAGCACAGGCTGGCAACACTGCAGTCTTTGCAGAAACAGTACATGTATTACAATGTATGTGTGATGAGCTACATGAGTGCATGTCCCGTGCTGGACATGTTCTGTTGCCTGCTAATGCAAGTCAGGCCCTTCCTTGCTCATGAGACATGCTTGAGGCATGGGTTTTATAGCCAGCCCACTTCTGTCTCTAATGTTAATGACCATTGTAGATATTGGAGGCCTGGGTCAAAATCATGCAGTGGGACTATTTCCATTGTGATATTTAATGTAATGGTGCATATGGGCAGGAAAGGACACCCACAAGGGCATAATGCATATGCCATAGCCACATCTGGTAAAGGGCATCATTCTGTGTCATGTAGCACATCTTCCTCTAGCCACGGTCTTCTTACTGCATGTGAATCTCTGAGGAGAGGTAGCTCACAGATGGAGGTGTACATTACGTATATGCCCACACATTTTGCATTGGTGCCTTAGATCTGTCCATGAGGTCCAGACACAGTGTTGCAACATCTTCTGAGGCCATATCCCAGCATATCTAAACACAGTCCACCACAGACTCTAGTTCCCTAGTTCCACATGGAGACACACACACACACACACACACACACACACACACACACACACACACACACACACACACACACACACACACACACAGTGACAGTGGCCCTTACCAGACAAATAGGCCACAACAACCCAGCATTAGAGCATGCATTTGCAACACATGCACGCATATTTCCATGTGGAAGACACTGTACACTAATGCTCCCATGCCCAACCTGTGCAAATGATGAAATGATGATAACTGTGCCCCACACATTGTGCTTTTTTACTTGGATTGCCTATATCTCATGCAGTGTGACCAGACTGTGCAAGGATAAACACCCTTTTACTGTAGTGTATGTGCTGTTACATTACATGTACTGAGGCTATCTTGACACATTTGCCAGGATCATACTGCAAGATACCACCAGATACACCTAGGGAGCAAAATAATTCCTTTAACAGCCCAAGCACATGCTTATCAACAGTCTGTTTATTTGACAAGGAAAATATGTATCCATTGTCTACCACTGTGTGTGCTTTTCTGATGGGTGTCATCAACCAGTGCTTCAGGCCATATCCAACATCAACAGTAAGATGCCTCTGGGGTCCCTCACAAATCATTGATACAAGTCACATGTGTATCATATGTGGGAATAATACCCTGTACATTGCAGACAGCCTGGCAGTTGATGGAGTGGTAACTTGTTACTTTTTACATAACTTCTCAGCTCACCATTTGGGACCTTTATTTCAATATGGGTTGATTCTATTGCTCCAAGTACCTCAAGGAAATGGGCTATATCATAAAAGATTCAAATACTTTTTGTTCTATCCTCTGTTGTGTGAGGAAACCACATATTTCTCCAACATGTTGAAATATGGCATCAAGGAACTGCTGGAATACCCTAGAGGCAGATGCTTGGAAAAACACCAATGTGTCCCTTTTGGTCACCAAAAGGTCCATGTATCTAGCATTCTCAAAGCAATACATACCTTGGTATGCACTGGGACAGGTAGCCTATGACTCTCATGGGCCTGAAGATGAAAGTGACACTTGTCAACCAGCACCTGTATGGTGACTGTGGCCCCACTGTTACAGATGATAATATTAGTGGTGTGAAGCATCTGAAATGCTAAGCATGGTTGGATGACTTGGAGCCAGAGTGGCCAGCAAAGTAAGATACTATGGCTACTAGTGACAATAACAGGCTGTTGCTTATGCACATATGCTAAAGCTGTGGGCTTCGCTATTTTTTTTCCCTGCAACTCCCCTGCTATAACAACAGGATTTATGGTGGTCAGTCTCACTGGAGTCATGATTCATGTTAAGGACTTCATATGTTTCTGAATCACTCCACCATACTTCTTTTTTCTCCTTTGTATACACAGATCCCCTCGTTTTAGTAATGTGGATCATTACCATGTCATACTACCATTAACATGTACTACAAGCAACCCTATTGATGGGCCTCATTCCCTGCTCATGCATATTGGGTCTATGAATCGCACACCCCTTGCACATGGCTGCTCACCACTCACAGTTGCTGGCCTCATTGTAGCAAATGTTTTTGAATCCCGGGTGCAGAATGTCCTTTTCATCTTGGATTAAATTATCTCACAAAGGATAAGACTATTCACTAATATGTTTTCACAAAGCTCATATATGGGTTAAGGCACACAATGAATCTCCCATATAAAAGTAGCTGCATAAAATACACAGAAATTAATATTTTTCTTTTAAATAAAAGTGTAAGCCATGTAAACCTTTTCAATAAAAATCTTTTTATGGACATCCAGATGAAAGGTTTTGGATATTATATGCAGCTGCTAAAAAGACAAGGAATGCATCAAGTAAAAGCAAACTGTTATCAGCTTTTCTCAGAAATTACTTAAAACCTGGTCTGTGTGGTATAGTTTTCACAGATAAATTTCTATGAACTATAAGGTCTATTTCTATCATCTCCCAGGATTTATATATTGGTAAAAAATTAGTTAGACTTTAAAGCATATATAACACAAAAGCACTGTTACTCTGAAATATTCTGATGGCCTGCAAATATTTTCAGTTTGTGTCAGTAATAGTCTAGTATTTTCTGCATTAAGATAATTCAGTGTATACCTGGCAGACTGTGAAATGAGCTCATACTGTGAATACCTTTGCACTAAATTAAATAAAAACTATTACTAGAACAAGGTTTACAACATGTTCCACAGAACTAAAAATATCACATTGATATAAAACTTTAAGGTTTAATTGATTTGTAGTGCAGAAAGAAACTTGGAAAAGGGTGTCTTTATGTGAATAAAACCTTTCACATGCATCAGATTAATGAAAAGGTTTAACATTCGTGACACAATCTACGTCTAAAAATAGTACATAAAGAAGACTGGACTCCAGAAAGGCTTCATGATAGAGGATTAACTAACGTAGCTAACTTCACTGCATGTATTAGAAGAAAATAATGAAGTTTATTGTTGCATAACCTATGGAAATCTGGAAAAAGAAAATCTTTGGAAAGAAATACTGCATTGGCTCCACAAAGGCTTTATTCATGGCTTGCATAATACACTGGAGTTTTGTTGTGCACACACTACAGTTAAAGTAAATGTAAATGGATGCTCCATGTTTTTGTCCATATTAAAAGACTGACGATTACAAAACTGTACGTTATAAGAGATTTGCTGAAACATATATTGCAACATTTAGCGAAGGTATCATGTTCTCATTTGCCAGTAGAATGTAAAAACTCATCACTATAAGTTAAAGGCAATCAGGGCTTTATATTTTATATTCTACACCTTATAATTTACAGCAGAAGAAATGTGTGTGTGTGTTTCAAATGAAATTGATGGGAAATGTGTATATTTTAATTACATACCTCTGCATATATTATGAAATGTTATTTTAAGCCCCACATAGTTACATGAAAATAAATGATATATTTAAGTTAGTTGTTTAGAACAATATACATATCTCTGTTTAGTGATTAATGTTTACTGGTTACAGAATAAATTAACTGTTTCTTAAATATTTGTTTTAATTCTCTTGGCGACCCCACTCAACCTGTGTCTGCATTCACAGTCACCACACTCGCCCAGTCCTAGATCTCCCCATTGCTTCTTTCAAGAGAAACATTATGTCACCCTTTGCTGGTTGGGCTGCTTAAAATCTCAGAAAGAGGATTTCTTAGTAAAAATCTTTTTTTTTTTTTAATGAAATTTATTATAATTTCAACAAGGAACTTTTTAAATATTTTATTGGTTAAAAAATAAGTCAGAATAATTTGTGCTCTGAAATATGGGCTTGCCATCCTCTGAAATGGCAATTCATTTTGATGGAATTAGCTTTAGTAATGTCATGAGTACACAGGAGCTGTAGGTATGTAACTACTATGCTATTTCCCTTGTGTGCCATTTTAGGCCTAGCTAATTTCCCTTTTATGCTTGAAATTACCTTTCACATTTGCTTATAGACTGGCTTCACCCATCCCATGGTCAATTATTATATAGTACCCTTAATGAGAATAACTGGGATCATACCATAGATAATTTGAAAGCACCCATGCATGGGATAAAGCATTTGGGAGCTGCCTCTGCCCATTAGTAGTACAGAGACAGTTCTGGGGTAAATTTTTTGTGCCCCGTCCATAGATCCAATTTCCATTTGAATATGGCCATTGATGAGCTTTGTTTTATGTGGATGTAGAGTCTGGTTCAGAGCAGCAGTATTCTTTGTAAGATATACCTGTCCCTCTAAACTGTTCTGTTGATATTGAAGAAGAGGTTTAGATACTCCAACACTGTATTTTTAATTATATTTGATTTGGTTATGTGCAGTAAGCCATCAGTATTGTGTCAGAGGTTGCCTAGTATACCAAAACAGGTCAACTCTTAGCAGTCTGTGGGATACTGAGTATAGTGACACGGGTCTGAGCCGGCCCATGTAGAATATATACTTTAGCCTTCGTACCCTTGTAGTGAAGTACCACTTGTTGCATGGGTCTGGACAGATACATGCAAATGGGTTATTATACTCAATGACTGGCCTAATGAGGGCTGACTAAAGGGAGACAATGACATCCCTAGATCTAGATGCAATCTCTTCATTTATAAACTGCACAATTAGAAAGACTTTCTTAAGAAAATGGACAGATGTTAAAAAGTTGGGTCATTGTCCACGTAAGTTCCCAAATCCCAAACAACTGATTCAACTCTTAAGGGGTGTGTTGTCAATGTGGTAGTTCCCCAAGGGCAGATGACTTCCTAAAGGATATGATAATGTATTTTTTGGCATTTAGTTTTAGTCCATGATTTTGACACCAGTTATTTATTTGGGACAAACCTTCCTGCAGAATGGCTAAATCATTTTGGGATTCAATGACTGCTCCTAGGTTGTATTAATCTACAAATTTAGGTAGTCAGTGGCCTTTGGTATTAGCTTCTACTTCAGAAGAGTAGATGCCAAACAGAAGAAGTCCCAGCACAATTTGGCCGAATTACACTTAGTCGAAAATTATACCAGGCATTGTACTTCACTGAAAGCTCACTTGACCGAAAGTTCACTTGGTCGAAAATGGAATATAGCCCCTGCCCCACTGCAGTGCAACTCTGGAGTGAGAATATGAAATAGGGGGGAGGGCACAGCCCCCCACAATGGGGGGTATGGGGGGTGTAACCCCCACATATGTATTCACTATTATAATAGGGTATATCCATTAGAAATGCATTGATATATATATATATATATATATATATATATATATATATATATATATATATATATATATATATATCTTTAGTAAAAACTATTGGCATAATGTGGGGGGCTATGCCCCCCTGCATCTCCCAATGTGGGGGGGCTGTGCCCCCCACACCCCCCTTATTTAATATTCTCACTCCAGGGTTGCACTGCAGTGGTTCAAGGGCTATATTCCATTTTTGATCAAATGAACTTCGACCAAGTGAGCTTTCAGTCAAGTGATTTAACTAAACAAGAAACTAAGAGGTTTAGTAAACTTCAGTGAGGCCAATTATAAATTCAGAATAGTGTCCCAGGTTAAGGACAATCACAAGGCCTTCTTTAGCTATGTCAGAAACCTTAAAGGTAACACTCAACAGTATGGAGAACTGGTCATAAATAGCACAAGCTTGACTGACCAGTGTAACATAGCAAATCTACTGGCTGATAAATTTAGCTCTAACTTCACCCCCCCCCCATCCCCTGTGAAATGTTTTCTAGCATATCCCTCCAACTATCAACAGGGAGCAGGTTCTGGTGGTGCTCGCTAAGGCCAAAACACTGCTTCAGTGGACCTGACAATATTCATAGTTGCCTCCTAAATAGCCAAAAACATGACATAGCAGAACCACTTGAAGCATTCTTCAACTACAGCCTCAAAACAGGTTACATGGCAGGTGAATAGAGGACCATAGTGGTCATCCCTCTTCATAAGGGTGGACCATCAAGTGACCCCAGGAACCACAGACCCATCAGTCTGACAAATGTAATATGCAAAAGAACATTGACAACTTACAGTCACTTTGTTAAGGAAAGATCTTGATTAGTCATCATGATAGACTTCTTTGAGAAGGTCACCAAGGCTATGGAAGAGAAAAAAAATGATGCATGTTGGCCAAAGTGTTTGATTCAATACCCCACTCATGTAATACTGACAAACTCTCAGAACTCGGCCTAAATCCCTACATAACTCACAGGACTGATGGCTTACTCAGAGATAGGACCCAAGAAGTCAGGATTGGTGAGACCACCTCCACCAGGAGACCGGTCACCAGTGGAGTACCCTGGGGCTCCTTGTTGGGTCCACCCATTTTTGCATCTACTTCTTGGAAGTCAAGGCAATATCAAAGGCCTCTGGTTCACCAAGTTTACAGCTGTCTGTAAATTGGGAACTACCACAAGTTATCCTCGTGACACTGGCATCCTTCAAGATAGCCTAACAGAAACAAATGACTGGTGCCAAAACCACGGAGTAAAACTCAATGTGAAGAAATGCATTATAGCACTCTTTGGAAAATCGTCCACCCACACTAATTACTCATGCTATTAAACACTCTTAAGAGTTGAGCTAGTAGATGGGGATCTGGGAACATACACAGACAGTATTTTGGCCTTCAACCAACATGTAGCAAAGATAGTAAGCAAGCCATCTTCGTCTTGAAATGTTGGCACTCTAAATGCCAAGTGCTGACAAGACAAAAAAAAAGACTGAGAGCACAAAGTGAATGTCAACAATTGCTCTACTTTAAACTTCTTTTTGCAGGGGCCCCTGAACCCACAGTATGGAAGGGGCAAGCTCCCCACACCCCTCAAACTTATATATAAATAGCAACTCTGATATTACCATACCTCAAAGAAAAAGGAATATTTTGAGAAATGGCATTTTGGACATAACATATGTAAGGCCATTCTTTCAGCCATTCAGTCTTTGTATTTTGGGACTCACTCTAGTAGGTCCCAACATTTCAAATAATTACCAAGGAAATAATTCTGTCCCCCATCTAATAAGCAAGGTTTTTGGTATCACAGCCCAAGAAAGTTATAGTGCCACTCTACTCAGCCCCTATCAGACCTGTCATTGCATACAGTGCCCCCTTTGGAAAGTACCTAACCAGACACTTGCAACAGTTAATCACCAGGAGAATCCAGGGTATGAATACCCTATCATATACAGATCATCTTAAGGCCCTATCTCTGTACTCAGTCTTCTACAGTTTATATCTGAAATATAAGGCATGCTTAGACCCAGCTCTGATGGATATCTTGCACATCTGTAAAATAAACAGCACCAGACACACTAGAGCCAAGGACTTGAATTGTGCCTGTGACATAAACAGAATATGCTAGTGAGACCAATATGTGTCTCAAAGGTTCCTCGTACAATGAAATAAGCTCCCCAGCCATGTGAAGTAGAGTTCATTACTTACCCTATTCTAATGAAACCGTAATCATTGGATGGGAAATTGTAAATTTACCCCCAGTCTGGTCCCCATGTCTCTGATAGAGGGTGACAGTAAGTAAATAAATCCCCAACTAACATACCCCCCCACATAACCCTTATCAAACTCCTTACTAACACACCCCACCATATAGTTGTGCAATATACCCAGTGACAAAACTGAGTTGGGTTGTATGGCTAGGCATAAAGACTCTGGTGGTCGTTAGCCTAGTATAAACCTATGAACCTATGAACTAGGTGCCATCATAAACTCCTCAGTGACCACCAAGATCTTCCAACAAGGCCTTTCCCAAACAAATAACTGGTCAGCAGGAAAATGATTGTCTGTGGGACCTGGGTATTCAAGCTGCTATGCAGAGGAGGAAAAATGTCTATGAATAAAATACCCTAGGGATGCCAAGAACAAATGGATGACCAGGTAGGCTGCCTTAATTAAGGTACGGTGGGATGTAGGTGAAGAAGCTGGGCTACCGGTAAAGACTTGAGAAAGGCTGTGCGTACCCGACCGCTTGTGGTTGAAGGCTGAGTAAAGCCTTTAGAAAGGCTCCATATACAGGTCATAGTTCCGGCTGGCCAGGTCGCCTGGTGAGAGGAACCGCTAGTGTGGCAGCTAGAAATCAAAGATGAAACACACAGAAAAAACAGGCAAAACAACTTTCGTGTGACAGCCAGTTTGGATCTCACCAGTCTACCTCCATCCCATGGTCTGATACTTCCCCTGGAGAATTCGGACTCATTTGTTTTTGGTCAATTTGCTTTTTGTTTTTGGTCACTGGTTCATTTATATATATATATATATATATATATATATATATATATATATATATATATATATATATATATATATATATTGTCTTTCATGTTTTCTACAATGGTTCAGTATTACTGTTTTTTTCAGGTCTTTCTAGCTTTTCAGGTTACATATCAGTGCCTTTTTAAGATTTTTTTTTAATTAACAGCCCTCATTCAGTTCCATATCTTAATACATTAGTTTCTATTAATATCCATTATCTAAGAATTTTTCACTATTTTGTTTCTCTTTTTAGTTTCTGTATCTTATTTTTTGGATATCTAGCCTGGTTCTTATTATTTTTTGGTCTTATTTTATGTTTTTTTAGCCTGTTTCTTATTTTACATACATGTTATTTTACATACATGTTGTTGCTATTTCTCTAGTACGCTCGGCTTTGCTTATTATGCTCTTTTAGGTCATCCACCATCCTGACGATAATTTCGAAAAGTGTAGCCTAACAATGTATTTTACCAGCAAGGGTTTATTTTTTTCCAGCAAGACTATTTTTAGTTAACTACATTTTTTTAGCTAATTTTAGCTAATTTCCAAACTTCACTATTGTAGGTTTAGAGTGATTCTACTAACCATGTATGAGCTGGCTCAGGGTATCTAACCTATCAGATTGTAAGGTGTGATGTCAAGTTGTCGTGCCCAATCACAATAAAGGTTTTTTCACCCACACTTGATTGGCTCCCACTGACACACTCCCAGGTACTCTTATAAAAGGAAATCCTCAGGATCACTCTTTCTATTAAGGAACTACGCTTCGATGGTGATTGTACTTCTGGTACTTTTTACTTCAATAAAGTACAATCTTCTAGAATCTGAACTTCGACTAAGTTGATTTTTTGCCACCATGGTGAGCAGAGCTCCTTAGCCGAGCCACATTTACGTTGTTTTGCCTGTTTTTTTCTGTGTGTTTCATCTTTGATTTCTAGCTGACACACTAGCGGTTTCTCTCACCAGGCGACCTGACCAGCTGGAACTACGACCTGTATATGAAGCCTTTCTAAAGGCTTTACTCAGCCTTCAACCACAAACACTCTGGTACGCACAGCCTTTCTCAAGGCTTTACCGGTAGCCCAGCTTCTTCACCGACATCCCACCGTACCTTAATTAAGGCAGCCTACCTGGTCATCCATTTGTTCTTGGGTTCCCTAGGGTATTTTATTCAGAAAAAAATAATTGGTGTCAAAACTATTGACTAAAATGAAATGGTAAGAAATTTCTATCATCTTTCAGCAAGTATGGCTTCCCTTGCAACTATCTCAATGGCAACACATCCCTGTAAGTTGTTCCTGTTGTCAGGAATCTGGGAACCTATGTCAACAATAAATTGTCCTTTGATCACCATACAAAGTTCTGTTTCATTGCATAGTTAATATCTAAAGGTATGGTGTCAATATGTAGGGATGTAACTATTCTAGCTACCCGGCTGTCCTTAGGGCAACCATTGAAGATAATACCCTTTTGGTATTTACCTGTCCAAAGACTTGTCACAACTGGAATGACCACTACACTTTCTTACTAGAAAAATCAAAGGTCTAAATCATAAAAACTATGCAGATTATCTCAAAACTTTGTCCCTCTTCTCAATGTGTGTCCCTGTTCTCAATATCATACATACATAGAACCTCAAC
Source organism: Protopterus annectens (assembly GCF_019279795.1). Taxonomy (NCBI): domain Eukaryota; kingdom Metazoa; phylum Chordata; order Ceratodontiformes; family Protopteridae; genus Protopterus; species Protopterus annectens. The sequence continues at coordinate 1,092,417,049 of NC_056737.1, forward strand.
AGCCCTACTACACCTATTACACATTTGCAATTGCAATGTAAACACCCGATCAAGGGATCTCAGTTTTTTTTTCAACATAAGCAGGACATGTTGGAGGGGATAGGTATGTATCACAGACAATAACGTTTATGTGGAACCATCTTCCAGTCCACATAAAGCAAAGTACTTCTCTTGCTCTATTCAAATATAGTTTAGACAACTGGATGGAAAACCATAAATTTGCCTCCAGCTTATCACCCACGTCTGTTCTTGGAAAGGAGCAAGAAGTACATATGCCAACAAATCCTTGTTTTGCATGCCTCTGGACTGTTCATACACAAAATATAAGGGCAAAGAAACTACCATGAGAATGTTAGGCTAGGCTTCTTAAGATCATCACAGATTAATAGTCTAGTAAGCATCTAAGAACCTATGAACCTAAGAGTCAATAAGAGTAGTAGAATGTAACAGTTATTAGCAGCATGTCTCCAACAATACTTTCAGCTCAACATACAGAAAGGCATGCGGCAGACTATAAAGAGTGACACAGCACCATGCAACCACAGTGCATCAAGCCATGTGCTTAATTCACAGCTATGTCACTTCTCTGAATGAAGCAGATTGCAAAGGATAAGCACAGAAAAAATCACTTTAGCTAGCAGATTTAGGAGACTTTCTCTCTGATACCTTCTCTGTGTGAGGAATAAAGACACCTTGTTGAAGTTTCCACTAGTTTATTCAGATAAGAAGGTAAGTGGATGAGTGTTCTTGTTCTAATACATTACTTTCAACAGGTCAGTTGTTTAAAGCTATTTAGCAATAATGGTGGCAGGTTCCATGGGAGCTGATTGGAGGAAAATCTGGGAGATGGAAAAACAAGGAGCCAATCTCAAACCTTAGAGGTCAGTCCCTTATTTGAATATTCCTGAAAGACCCATGAGGGTTTACTAGCTCAGTAGCCTATGGAACCTCATTATTAGTTAAAACGTTTTAATTTTAACTTCTAACATACAAAACATGACAACCATTATGAGCTACAACTATAGAACTATATTTAAAGAAACACTTTCACTTGAGCTTCATCAGATCCATCTAACAGAGTAGTTCACACTTTGAACATTGGAAATGCTTGCTTTTACGAGGCTATCACCAGACCTTCTTAGCCTGTTTGTAAAACATGTAAACTGAGAGCCTGCGTGCATCAGTGGGGCTCATATTAATTGGAGCCAAGTATGAAAACTTTATTACAAAACATTTTTCAGTAAATTACATGTAAAAAGAGAAGCTATGCTAATTTTTACATGGCTCCTTGTCTCCTGAGATATAATGTAAAAGGCTAATATGCTCTTGTATAACAAAAAAAGTTTACAGTGCCTGCTTATAACAGGCTCATATACATGATTAATGTGACCAGTCCCCCTTATTCTTCCCATTGATGAAGACAGACCATTTTATATGCAGGGGAGGCAGTCACTTAAAGCTACACCAGCTGATCCCCATTTTTAAACAATATTTGCATCCAGGGAAATAGCATACAGTGGAAAACAAGTCACAGCGCTCATTTTTACAGAGCTCATGGATATACACAAGTAGGAAGAAAAAAGTAAAAAGTAAAAAAAAATTGAGACCTCAAAAACTTTTGTGTAGGCTTTCTGTGCCCATGGAATAAAAATCCACCAAGTGGTGAACTGCAGAGTATACAAACATTTTTAATAAACATAAGAATCTCAGATCATCCTTGAGTATAGACAATTTGTGCCTATGGTATAAAGAATATAGCAGTGTGGAGTGGTGCCCTGGAGCAACAATTTTAATTGTACTTCAGATTATAGAAACTTTGTTAAATGCAGGCCCAGTGGCTATAGTATCTTTACCTGGTTGCTGTGGGGTAGCTGCAGTGACAGGTGGAATGCTCTTGGCCCTAGAGCATGGTTTTCTGGTACTCCCGTCTAGGGTCTTCACTATCAAGCTTTTTCCTGAGTCTAGGAGTTACTGAGGACTCTTCTGTTCATTTTCTTCCTCTCTCCAGGTTTCATTTGGTGAAGTCAGGGCACTTCTGTTCAGATTTTTCCTCTCTTGAAGATCCAGGTGGTAAAATTAATGCAAAAGAGGGCTAGATAGCTCTCTACCTGGCTAGATAAAGAGCTGGAAACTAGGGAGGGATCAGGTGGAAAGGTAATTAACCAATCTCCTGAGAAAGGTGATGGTGCCATGGGACCCAGGGTAGGGTTAGATGATGTAAGAGGCTGATGTAATCAGTATGGGACTGGGCTGTCAGTCAGATTGGGAGGCTAAAGGTTGGCCACATTTTCTCGCTCTTAGCACCAATAGGAAAGCTCAAGTCCCAAATCAGTAGTAGAAAAACAAAAACATTTCAAATAACTGAAAGCTGCTATTTAAGTATGTGCACATCATGAGGTAAACACACTTTAAAATCTATACCTTTTACTTTTTAGATTAGTATACATCTAGAGATCACACGAAAATAAATACATAAATAAATAAAAAATAAAATAAAAATAAAAAGATAATAATCATGTGGCTTGTTTTCCATGTCACAAAACAAGGATGAGGTCCTAAAAGTTTTTCCAATTGTTTATTGTCTGCAATCATTACCCAGTTTCAGTCATGATCTTACTGATTGTTTTATAATCTACTGTGGAAGTGAGGACCATGCTTCTTTCTCTTTTGTCCACCTGTGGACTCCCGTGTGGATTTCTGATGAGCTGTAGGAGTCTCCCAGGGGTGTCCCTCAGAATGGAGTCATCTGCCCATGTTAAAGTTCTGACAGGGTTGAGGATGGAATTTAGTAATCTGTTAGTAATCTGTAGTAAGCTATTGATGTAGCTCCTAGCCAGGAAGTCTTGGTGTAGGCTGATTAGATTTGTGATGAAATCTCTAAGCTCTATGGAGGCATGTGCAATTCTCATCCCCTGAGATTTTATAACATTTCTCTTTGTGATCTAGGGATGCATGCTTTTATTGCACAGCAGCATATAAACCCTGGTTGGTTTTCTGAACAGGTTGTTGGAGAGGCATTTGTTTCTAGTGTTCTTGGATATGGTTATGTCCAAGAAGTTGACTGAAGTCTTGCTGTGACAGGTTGTGAATCTCAGGAAGCTAATGGAATTAATGATATGGTTGCAAAAGACATTCAGTATGGCTTTGTCACTCTCCCAAATGACAAACATGTCATCAATAAAATGGAGATAGCATTTCATCAATGTAAATAGGGGTTTTGGTACACTGCCTACTTCTACCATTTTCCCAGAGTCACATTAGCCAGGCAAGGGATCATGGCCACCCCCATAGCTATTCCAGTAGTCTACTTATAAAACTTGCTTAGCTGTTCCTAAGGGTTAGATCCAACAAACTTCCTAGAACTTCTGTCCCTCCTAGTAATACATTCCTGTCCTTTTCATATGCCTCTGTTACTGCCTAAATACAGTAGCTGTGTAGGAGCACTGTATAAAGTGCTTCCACATATATTGTGACTAGGATAGTGGAACTGCTAACTAGAATGTCTCTAATTTTACCAAGAAAATCCGGAGAGTCTAAAATAAAGGATTTGGCCTGTCTCTGTCCAGGCACATGAAATGACAGGAATGCCTGCAAGATATCTTATAAAAAGGATGCAAGTCTTAACCAATGTGTCCTACATGGACATCTTCAAAGCCTTTTTGCTATATTCAGTTCCTTACAGACTACTCAGAGGTGACCTGTGTCTAGCATACAAGGTATACCCCAATCCATTACTGATTGACTTATTGCACATCATCAAGTCAAATTGTATCAGAAGTACTTGTAACATTAACAGAGCAGTTTGAAGGGACAGGGATATCTCAACATACAGGTGTACTAAGACTTGATTAAAGGGTGGATTCTCATGGGAATTCTATGCCATAGAATGGTAGGGAAGGAAAAGGGAAGTTATTATCCTGATCAAGAGAAGCTCACCAATGTCCACTGAGAAACAGAAAGTAGATGGTAAAGAGAGGTCTATGCTTATTAGTGGCTATTAGAATATCTATAGAATAATGCTGGACACCTGCACATTCTACTGAGAACTAGGAGGGAGGAAATCAAGACACTGTTGAATAAGTTAATAGAAAACCACCAAGAGTTAATGGTAGTGGCAGGTGACTGAACTTTGGAAAGAAATACCTCATAGGATAGCACACTACTGGTGCAGGTTATTTAATGTGATAAAAGAGGAAAAGGTGATACCTTAATCTTGGAATGAGACAGTTATTACACTTCAGTTAAAGGTAGGCAGGGATCCCTGCAATCCTGGATCATAACACCTGATAGTGATTTTAAATCACCATTGTAAACTTTTTTGCCACATTGTTTGTGAATAGCTTAGAAAATATCCATCCAAGAATTATAGATTTTGATCAGTGTGGCCTTTTATGGAAAGACAAGCCCCGGGATTCATGAAGCTTGCGCCAGGCGCAGGCATAGTGTAGATGGAATAACGCCAAATATGGCCGTCGAGCGATTCAGGTACAATTCAATACCACGTGCACTACTGGCGTACGCCAGAACTGCGCAACCCTCGGCATAGGTATGCTAATCACCCCATGCGCAGTATCGCACCATGCAAATGAAGGCAAATAGTGATTCATGGAGGGGTGCAGGTGTAGCATAAGCCCATGGAAATGTAAACCAAAAAACACGGTTTACATTTCCCCAAACAGACCATCGGAGCTATGGAAGCAGATCAGACTCATGTATTACAAAGTTAACATATGCCACTGGCGAAAAACACAGCCAATGGCATAAGAAAAGATGCACAACATCTAAAAAACAACATTTAATGTCATGTCCACAGTAACGCACAGTACAACCGCAGGGCATGTGTGCGCAAACTGGAACATAAAGAAATTATATAAAAATGTCATAAAATCACAATGTAATACAAATCAGGTTTACACCATAATACACAATGGTAGGCATGGAACAGCACAACCAAGGTGCAAGGGTTGCTAAGGGCCTGTGACAGTGTTCGGCGCGGTTACTATGAATTAGTAGTCAATGCCATGCAAATGAGGCAGATAATACTGAATCGCAAATGTCCCGCCGGATGAAGGTTGTACCATACGGCGCAGCGCTATAACACTGAGGAGTGGCTCAGAGGAGATACATGACATCAGCAGAGGGTTGTGCCACTGTAGGAGTAAGCACATTGGAGCAATGCAAATCTGGCCTGGCCATTGCTAAGCAAAGCTGCAGGACAGGGGTGGGGAGGAAGGTATAGAATCGTTTAGCTGAGAGCACACATGGTGCCCAAAAGTGCATGTGTACGGGGATGAAAACGTGCCCGAAACCCAGTAAGCGGATGCATGCGCCACGAGCAATAGCACAAACAGGAAGGTCGTGGGAAGAAAAGAAGGAAATACCGAAGTAGGGTAATTGGAGTACTAATGAGCAATCAACATCAATCAATTCACGGCGGCCAATCGACGGCAGCTGACAAGTCTGCTCGCAGAAACCTGCAAAACAGGATAGGGGAGGCATTGGAATGCAAAGAAAGGAGGGGAGGCATTGGATTGCAAAGATAGGAGATCTGTCATAGCAGAGCAAAGCAAACCGACAGTAGACTGGCAATAGCACACATTACGCAAGATACGCCAGGTCTAGGAAAGTACAAATGAAAGCATGCCAGAAAATGGTAGGTGGAACGTGCAGAAATGTAAAGGGAAGGTCAAGAGGTAATCCACGGCAGCCATATGTAATTCAACACCAAAGGCACCACAATAGTAGTTCCGGTAGTAAAACACATAAGATACCCTGTAGCTACGATCGTACATACACACCCTATGACATCATTGGTGTTCACAGCACAATAGTATAAAGTGTGAAAGCACACTACACACACCTGTGTATTCCCAAACACTGCACCATAGCTGTGATTCATCAGCATGTGTTAGAGACTGACGGTGTTGTGGAGGATGATGCCGACAACCACCACAGGTCCCAGAGGAGGAGAAGAGTGTTCAGACCAAGGGTAACCTACCAGGGGCTACATGATCTGGAGACAGTAGAGCATTACAGGGTGGACAGGGACATCTTACAGCAAATAGTGGAGCTGTGCCAGCCACGCCTGAGAACCAGAAACAACAGAGGGGAACCCATCCCAGTGGACACGAAAGTATGTGTAAGCTTGCGAATACTAGCCACAGGTATCTTTCAAAGGCCAACTGGAGATATAATGGGGATCTCACAGGCATCAGCATCCAGGATACTACACCAATTCCTGGATGCCATGTTACCACATGCCAATGAGCATATATACTTCCCCCGAACTCAGGAGGAGTTGGCCAGCAATATGCATCACTTCCACCATGTGGCACACTACCCGGAGGTACTGGGTGCGATAGACTGCACTCACATACAAATCAAGTCACCACCCGGTGAGCCTGGTAGGTGCTACATAAACCGCAAGGGATTCCACTCCATCAACTGCCAGGTCATGTGCAATGCCCAGGGCATTGTCATGGATGTGTGTGCTGGCAGCCCTGGAAGCTACCATGACTCCCATATCTGGCATGCCTCACAGCTGTATCAGGTATTTGTCAGGGGGGACATCCCACATGGCCACCTTGTGGGGGATGCTGGCTATGCACTGGAGCCATGGATGATGACTCCCATCATAAATGCAAACACACCCATGCAAGAATGCCATAATTAGGCACACGCACAAACCAAAATCATCATAAAGCATGTGTTCGGGATGCTGAAATTATGGTTCCGGTGCTTGGACACATCTGGTGGAGCCTTGCAGTATTCTCCAGGCACGTGTGCCCACATCATTATAGTATGTGCCATGCTACATAATATGATCCTGCGGAAACAGCTGCAGCAGGGACAAAATGGTGAAGACCCTCATAGCCCACCGCAATTGCCAAGGCCATCACAGGCACAGAGGGATTCAGACCATGAACACACTGTGCCAGCCCCAGTAGGCAGATGGAGGCAAGCGCAATATGCCTATGCCTTGGCAAAGAGGGAACGTATAGCACATACTCTGACAGTGTAGGCCCCTACGGACTGAATCACCACTCCACCTGCATGCACAGTAAAATGGATGGCACACAAACACGGCCACCTGTAAATTGTAATGTATAGGTGGCCCACTGTGTGAATCCTACATAGGCAGCCCTCAAACATTGTACACACAACAACTATTGGAACACGGAATGTCAATAGCTGAACAGTACATGCGCCTATCAGCATATGGTGACGCTGTGTGTATAAGTTCCCAGGTACATCGGTAGATACACGGCCGATTGTCAAAGGCCATACACCAAACGTGGCAAACAGTGTCCGCTGTCGCCACAACATCAAGTAACCAACTGTCGCTTAGTGGAGCAGAGGCATTTGGGGGAGCACATGTGTGTAAGCAGTGTTCTGCACACACTCAGCATGGAGTCCCTGCTGCATTACTGAGGGGCTCCACATAATATAATCATGGATGTTGTGTCAGGGTATGGGGTGTACCCATGACAGGTATTTGTCACCCCAGCATGCTCCACCTACAGTCGTTTGAAGGTGTAGCACAGTATCGTGTGTGGCTCACTGTGATATACATACCCAATGCCAGAGCACATTCAGTAAATGTCACATGGACATGCCATTAACTGGACTCATCAATATGTAAACTAACTTGAGTTACCCATGTGAGTGCAGTATGGAGTAACAGCCATGGTATACTCCACGTACAAAATGACATAACACGTGTACAAATCCCAGATGGCCATGTGTTAATTGCAGTGACCGTTATGCATGTTCCCGGTCCCACATCCTCCAAGGGATGTAACATAATCCTGGCCCCTACACCTGGTGGGCTCTTTTCATACAGTTACCAGGGTAGTTGATGATGGTACGGGAGTCCACACATCCTACATTGTCCTCTCATTGCCTTTCAGCACCGTTCTCCATTCTGGCCCTAACAAGTCCAACCCGGGTGGCATCAAAGGACCAGAGCCCAACAATGTCTCTGTGAATGACGTCCTTGATGATGTGCCCCATAGCCATGCAGAACAGTCCAGTCAGGTGTGTAGGACTATAGTCCCACTCGTGCATTGTGGTGCCACCTGTGTGGAGTGTGATAAATGTTGCTGTGTGCCATTCAGGGTCCACAATGTCTGATACAAGGCTATTACTGAATATGGTGGCCTAGTGGGGAGACATGTCGTTCAGAGGTTTGTGAACATCACAGCCTGGGAATTTGGAAGGTGACATGGGGCCAGTGTCCCAGGACATATAGATTGCAGGTTAGTACTGTGTAGGTGTGACCGCAGGGACACCGCAATGTTCCTGCATGGATTGTGGCCCTGTAGTGAGTGAGAGGGTGTAATGTTAGCATTGAATCCATCCGCCAGCATGTTGCCAACATCACTTGGGTCTGTAATGTTCCTGAGTGACTGTTGTATGTGAGAGCAGATGTGGGTGTTGCCATCGACTACTGACATACCACCATAATGCCTTGTGGTACACCACGGAATGTGTCGCAGTAATGTTTACATAGCTAGTCTTGGAGTATGTGATGAGGGATCCCGTGGCCCTACCAAGGCTGACCAGTGAGCTACCCCACCCATGGGATTGTACAACACTGTGCAACAGCTTCCACCTGTTGTACATTATGTCCATGGAACTTGACCACCAGAGTGGCGTCTTTTATCTGGTGTGTACCATCATGGCTCTGTGTGGAATAGCATGATCCATGCAGTCGTGTACATGCTAATGAAGTGCACTGGGGTATGTTTCAGCATTTGTATGTGCATTGTCCATCTGCACGGGTGTCATGACATTAACAACCGCTGTCATAAGATGTCTGTAGTAGGTATTGTAGTACTCATGTACTGTGTATGCCGTGAAGGGTGTGGTGCTGGGATGTGGCTAACAAGGTTGATTAGCATATGTTTGGAACCCACCAATGAGGGGATAACCCCAGGTGTGGAGCACCAGTCACATGTTGGTAGTGTTCATGTCAAGGTTAATGTTGGTCTTGGAGGTGGCATGCATGGGTTGATCCAGCCGAGTGGAGGTTATGACTCATGGATGTGTCGGTACATGAATGGCTATCCCAGTTAAGTGTGGGGTAGTGTCAGTCACACATCAGTAGTAGCTGTCTGAGCCCTACTGTCCAGTACACCAACAAATGAGGTCTGGTAACCGTGGGGTATGTTGTTGAATCTGTAGCTTGTTACAATGTGTATAGCAATTCCGGACACAGTTAGTTGCACGTGGAGCACCTCTGATGCATTGTGCTAAGTAACTAGCCAGAATGTGTGTACAACATAGTGGGATATGGGAACACCTCAGCTGTGGGTGTGCTGGTCCAGGTATGTGCCTGAAAGGTATGGTCTGTCTATAACCTGTCATTGCAGGTGTGCTCTGCAGAGCCTAGAGGCAGGTCCCAGTCACTGCAGAGATATTGGAGTGGTGCATTATAAGGTGTGCCTTGCCTGCGTGCATCACAGAGGAAGATGTAAGCATTGTGTCACATGACCCCATGTCTTGCTTGCCAGTTCCCATTCTGCCGGTGACTGTTATTGGAAACTGTGCAAGCAGGCAGTATAGAAGCAGCAAGAGCCTTACATGTGATCTGTACTCCCAGGGCTGACAGGTGCAGGTCATCTGTGCCAAAGCATTGTGTTTGACCAGGTCAGTCAAAGCGGACAGACACCAGATGCCTGTGGAATGACAGCAGAAGCATAGGCAACTGTTGAAGTGACACAGTCAGTCGTTGTACAATGGTATCGGGTCCGGATGAATGCATAATGCTCCCCAGGGCTAGGCCCACACCTTCAGGGCTGCAAGACTGGTGAGCTATTGCATTTCCCTGCACACGTAATCTGTGAAGTGGCATCTCAGGGCAGTCACACTAACATGGAGAATGACAGTCACATCGTACCTGGTGAGTTGTGGCATGGGTGCATAGGTTATTTTGTAGAACCAGTTACCCGACAGCAAGATGTAAGCAACTATCGCCTTGTGTAGCCTGCTGTGTGGAACTACAGTGTGACCGCCTACAGAGTCACCTATGACTGGTGTGTTGTGTATGTTATAACACACTATTGGCTGTATGTGATGGGCACACATGAGTCTGTGGGCTATAAGTTGGTGATGTTGTGTTCCGTGATGGGGGCTGCCTCTGGTGCCTACACAGAGTATGGAGAGGTACTGCACAAGTTGTCCTCATATGTGTGGCCTGTGGTGGAGATCATGTGAGACTATGTGATGAGTGTTACACATCCCCACATGACTGTCAGGTGCAGTCAGGGTTGGTGACAGCATTACCCCCAGCAGGGCTGCATAAGTGCATCCCCCACAGACTATAGTGTCGTATGTTGGGAGGTGAGCATTGAATGTGTACATGAGACAATTGCTCTATTGCCATATGTATGACATATCCATCACATAGACAGCCAATAGCACTGGCACGTGACAGTTGGACATGCCTGTATATACAATCATGTCTCACAGGATATGTGTGTTATGTGTGTTACGTGTGTACAACAGCTGTTGTACCATAAGCAAGCTGGAAATTTTAGGACAGACAGTGTACCTGTGGGAAATGGTGTGGAATGGGTGCTATATTAATCAGTAGCTCATGACATGCTCACAAGTTCTGAACAAGTGCCTAGCATGACCATACAATACAGATAGGGTGTTGGATAATATCAACCCACAAGTGGTGACGACAGTCATAATGGGTGGCACCGCACTATAACCCTGCTGAGTATGGTGTGCATGTCCATGAACCATTATCACTGTAGATGTTAGCAGTACAGATGTACAAGACAGTACAGATGTTTGATTACAAATACCTTTGTATGTCACAGGAGTGTTCTACCAGTGGCCTGTTGACAGACTCACAACTACAAAAGGTGCCAGAGTGACATGTGCATATCACACCAGTGCCAGCTACAGTAGAACAGGGTTAATGTGTTGTACTCCACCCTCATTGTAGCCCATACCACACAGACAAATGTTAGGCATCTGTGTATGTAAGGATGTGAATGGCCATGACCTATGAGGAATAGCTGTGTCAGTGTTGTGAACAACATACGGAATGGGCTGTGTGGGTGAGGTGTGTGACATATGTGTACATTCTGATGGATGATATCAGCATTGTCACCGCTAGGTAAACATCCCTGTACCCATTAACTTCCACCTAGGCTGTGGTCAACATTATGGACACTGTGTAAGGGATAGAGATGTGCAGTACACCTCCCTGCCTTGGTGACGTCTCCAGGCCCCTTGGATAGTCATACGAGGTACCCATGTCATGACAGGGTGCCATCCATCAGCACGGAGATCATTGGACAGGCATATACAGCACTGGGGTGACCATTATTGGATCACATATCATCTTTAAGGGCTAATGGCCATGCGTGGATGGGAGATACCAGCCTTCACAATCCTTACCTCCACTATGCAGCATGCTGTCTACCTTGCATAAAGACATTTGCTACACCATGATGATGGACATGCTACATGTCCATATCCTGATCTGTAAGACATACGTCATGGAAAGCCACCGTCCTAATACTAGGATCACCACATGCTGAACAGATCCCTGTGCCATACATATGACATACTCCCACCAAACCATGTAACCCTGTCCATCAAAGCTGCACATGTCATCCCAGTCATACATGGTGTGATGGCCACATGGTAGATGTAGTATCAACTATCCGGATCAGTAATGTGGCACTGATGCACCTAGCTGTTGCATACTGGCTGTCTGTTACAGCTAGAAAACCTTGCCCGTACATGCTATGGTTGATAACCATCCCTGCGAATGACGTCTGACTAGCCATTGTCCCATGTCTATCACATGTGCAACACAGGCGATCCGTGGCAGGATGTTGAACAGCTGTACAGTGCTGTGTAGATGTATATGGCAAAACACATGCATGTACAGGTGTCCATGCGTATGTGTGCATTGTCACTGCTCAAGTCCATTAATGCTGTGTCTGTGTTGATATGTGACATATACACAGCGTCAAGGTCAACAGCATTACCGTGGACACATCTAGACATGTGCAGATAGGTAAGAACACCAGTGCAGGCAAATAGACATGCCCACATCAAGACAGCATTCACATGGAGTATGAACACTGTAATGAGGTGACACACATATATGGTGATGATATCCAATTCATAACAGGTGTTACATGTGTGTGACACAAACACGTCAGTCATGTCAGTGTCATGATGATTTGCAAAGATTGCTGTGCAGATGTACTAGATGTCATAGAAATGTATGTGCAGCAGTATCTCTGTACATCTCTGAAACTGTGACCTGTCACCATCATTATGTCTTACAGATAATGCCTCGTACATGCCTTCCAGCGTACAGCCGCCAGGAGGATGATGTCCTCATCCCGTACCTCCATGAGAACTACAAGGTGTTGTTCAGCCATGTGCCACAGCATGCCCAGCAGCGGGACGACCTGTGGCAGGATCTATGCAGGAGGGTGAACGATGTGGGTGGCCACAACCGCACCTACCAGCAGGTGCACAGACACTGCACAGACTTGATACGACATGCAAAACAGCGTGCCACTGCAATCACCAGGGAACAAGGTGGAACAGGTGGTGGGCCACCAACCCAGCCCCCACTCACACACACCAAGGAGCTACTGACCAGTCTGGGGACACCCTCAGAACAGCATCCACACACACTAGCTGCCATCGTGGAGGAGGGTGTCTCCCAACCAATGAGCCTGGAATTGCCTGGTAAGTCAGTACTGCACATATGGCTATTATATCCCATTTAGTTGCATGTGTCACTGTACATTATGTAAAGTAACAACATATGCAAGGTATATGGACACAAATGCTGCATACTACAGTATGCTACCCTGTGTATGCACATATGTGCATACTAGATGCTATTATACAGGTGAATGTGTTAACATGCACAGTGCACCCTGTGGCTGTCAGACAGTCATGGATATTGTTCATACTGCTGTGTCACCCCTATACAGGTACCTCTGGTGTGCCGCACAGACATGAGTCCGTTGCAGGTGAGACTGTCATCAGTATCAGGCATGTTAAAGCATAGATCTATTTGCCATGTGGCCAGTTAACAGTTGCACACTTGATGTTCGTTCCAGTCACGATATACAGGTCGCATCAACCATCATTCACACAGGCCACCCATGTGCAATATATACAAACAAAATGATACACCAACTTCAAACCACAGTACTTGTCATTGCTACATATGTGGTCAGCTGTGCATACAACGATGGAGGTGTTCTACAATGGAGGCATATGTAGTATGCACTGGAACAACATGTGTGGTACGCAAACAGTACCACATAGTGAGCTGTGATAATGGGCAGCTCACAGGTGTCACCATTGTGTTATATGTCCCTGCATTGGGTGCACACATTGTGATGTGCCATCTGACATGTCTCCAACATGTAGTGTTCTGGCTGCAATATTGTCACACTATCCCATGACCCATACCCCACATACCAAACATACAACCCGTTGTCTGCATAGCCCTGTGGATGGAGACATATCTGACATCTATGGGTGTATGTCATATGGGACAACACAGACATGTGAGATAGATGGCCATCACACACATTTGGTTAACACATGTGCACACATGGCCATGGGGGATGGCCAGAGACATGTAGCCACACAGTAGATGTGACGGGTGTACACCCTGTTGCACATTGTCGACACATGGTCCAATTATAGCCTTAGTTGACTGATTATACAGTTGATGTGGTACACTGGACATCCTAAAAGCCTGTGCACAGCTAGTGGAGGTGTCACTGAAGTCTACCATATAAGATCTGTTGAACATCACGACTGTGTCATAGCATGACAGTAGTCACCTGTACAGCTTCCACAGATATTGACACCACATCAGGCCACAGATACTGTACATTTCCCTTGCTGCTGTAGGACATCACCGTTAGCTGTGCACCTCATGTGTGTGGTACATCAATGTCATGTGTGAAATGGTGAATTGACATGTCCACTATGTGTGGACATGGTTGCCAGGCAGCTAAGACCCTGTAGTTGTTGTGCAGGGGTGTCATCTGTAGGTCCTCCAGTGACCTGTCACTTGACACAGCATGGTTTGGTGTGTATACACTTCAGCATCGTGGGTCACAATCCACATGCAGTTATGGCTATGCAATGTGTACATATTATGCATTGTACAGCAATATAGATGCCTCATGATGCCATGCAATGGCACAGTGTCTGTACTTCACACTGTATAGCAATGTAGATGGCTCACACTACCCTTCCATGCTCATGCACATTTGCTAAACATGCATTTTATCTGTAGGGCATACAGACAACACCGCGATGTGATGCCCATTACAATGCTGTACATGTGTCAGGACACCATAGTGTCAGACATGTATGCATGTTAATGCACACGTCAGCAGATTGCATGTCAAGGTCACGTCAGCCATGTGTACTGTTATCCTGTTCTGGTCCACATGGTGTATCATGGGGATGCATGCATACTACCATGATTGTGTGAACTGCATGGCTACTGATATGACACCTGCTTGCTGTAGTGTGCACCCCAGGAGGTATGCTTACTAACACTATTAATGTCTGAGCTGCATGCCCTCTGCTGTATCACAGGCATGCTGCATGCCATCTGTCAAATCACATGCATGGTGTGTCTGTGTGTGTCTGTGAGTGTGTGTCTGTATGTGTGCGTGTGTCTGTGTGTGTGTGTCTGTGTGTGTGTGTCTGTGTGTGTGTGCGTGTGTGCGCGTGTGTGCGTGTGTGCGTGTGTGCATGTGTGTGTGTATCTGTGTGTGTGTGTGTGTGTGTGTGTGTGTGTGTGTGTGTGTGTGTGTGTGTGTGTGTGTGTGTCTATTGTAATTTAGAGTCTTTTGCATTCACAGGTGATGTAGGTGCGTTACCATCCTGTGGTCCATCTGATGTTAGTGTCCCCGCAGATACTAGTAGTGATGAACATATGCATAAGGTACAGGCAGGGTTGTCAGGGGCTGAATCTGTGCCAATGGTTGCCATCCCAGCTATGTCCCCCTCATCCCCGCACACAGTTCTGCTGCCAACACATACCGCATCACCAGTGGCCATAGAGGAAGGACAGTCAGCGTCTGTTAGCGTGGAACAGGAACGTGTGGTGGCTACAGAAGGTGTGTCTACACACCATGGTGTCAGTGTAATGACTGCAGATGTGCCACACAGGCATGTGGCCAGTGCTGCTCGTAGGAGGACCTCTGGCAGACATGTACCTGCAGGACAGAGTGCAGCAGCTGGTATCACCAGATGCATGTTCCAGACTGTAATGGCAGCACAGGCACGTGCTGAACGGCAGAACAGAGAAGGGCAGAGGCGGAAGAGGGCTGCTATCCATACCCTAAATGACAACATCCAGGCACTGGCAAATGCTCAACAGCAGATTGCTGATGTTCTGGACAGGTGATTGGGTGACATGGTTGGAATCCTTGACCATGGCATGGCAATCCGTGAGCGTGAGCTGTCTGTGCTGGAACATCTGGTAGGAGAGAGGTGTAGGCCACGTGGACGTAGGCTAGCTTCACCACCTAGTGCAGGTCAACGTGAGCATGCCACCTCACATGCCCGCTCCCATAGTGCTGGTAGCAGTAGCAGTGCAGCTGGTGCTGAGCTGTCCACACCAGGACACAGCAGGCCATGTGGACATGGCCATGGACGTTCCCAGTGGGGACATGGTTCCAGTGGACATGTGTCGCCGGACAGTAGCCAAGCTGTACCTCCACCTGGTAGTGCCAAAGCAACCCCTGGCAGGCACAGGTCACGTGGCCATGGCCGGACACAGTGAGCTGTACAACCTGGTCTGTACAATCTGGAGCTGTCAATAAAACCCTGTGTAGGTGTCACAAAAGGCAGAACTGTGTGCACACATACACGCACACAGCAAAGACATCTGTAGGGCACCACAACACCCACATGCATACTGAACAGACATGTCCAGTCATATCACTGGCCCTTACCCACACACAAGATTTGATCCATTGGTGCAGCCTATGCCCCTGGCAAACATTATCCCCCTGTGCATATGATGAAGCTGGTGCCGCATCCCTGTCATCCACACCATTGGTGCAGGGGCATGCTCAAATGGTCTGATGCACAGGCTGTACAAAATAGTGAGAAGTGTATATTACATTAGTTGTGTAAGAATAGTGAGAGAAGTGTATATTACATTAGTTGTGTGTGAATAGTGAGAGACGTGTATATTACATTAGTTGTGTACTGTTGACACGCACCAGACATACCATGTAGTACAGGTTTAGCATGCATTGTTATATGTTCACAGTATGTGTCTCGGTAACAACAGTAACAGCATGTTGGTAATGATGCCCTGGTTCCCTCCTTATGGTCTACTTGCATGTGCCTACAGGTAGCACTGTTTGCAGTCTCCCATGTGTAACTGTGGAGTACTCACAGACACATATGGCAATATCAGCAAGCTATATGTAGCCTCAGCCTGACTGTTGGAAAGTCTAACATAACACAGATGTCCACACATATACTGATCCAGAAGCATGAGGGCAGTTTAATAGGCTACAGTGGCTAGAGACGTGACATCCATACCAGGTCACATCACAGGAATGTTGACATGGTGCAGAGGTTGTACACAGCGAACAGACATGTCCAATCATATCACTGGCCCTTACCCACACACAAGATGTCATCCATTGGTGCAACCTATGCCCCTGGCAAACATTATCACCCTGTGCATATGATGAAGCCTGTGCCGCATCCCTGTCATCCACACCATTGGTGCAGGGGCATGCTGAAATGGTCTGATGCACAGGGTGTACAGAATAGTGAGAAGTGTATATTACATTAGTTGTGTAAGAATAGTGGGAAAAGTGTATATTACATTAGTTGTGTGTGAATAGTGAGAGATGTGTATATTACATTAGTTGTGTACCTTTGACACGCACCAGGCATACCATGTAGTACAGGTTTAGCATGCATTGTTAAATGTTCACAGTATGTGTCTTGGTAACAACAGTAACAGCATGTTGGTAATGATGCCCTGGTTCCCTCCTTATGGCCTACTTGCATGTGCCTACAGGTAGCACTGTTTGCAGTCTCCCATGTGTAACTGTGGAGTACTCACAGACACATATGGCAATATCAGCATGCTATACGTAGCCTCAGCCTGACTATTGGAAAGTCTAACATAACACAGATGTCCACACATATACTGATCCAGAAGCATGTGGGCAGTTTAATAGGCTACAGTGGCTAGAGACGTGACATCCATACCAGGTCACATCACAGGTATGTTGACATGGTGCAGGGGTTGTACACAGCGGTCTGGCCAATGATGATGTTAGAGGCCACTTGATAGCATGAGGCCTCACTGTGTAGCATTGATACCCTGTCACATTACAGGAACGTGCTCATACTCACGGGGTCAACAACAGAATAATGCACACTCCATTGTGTTGAGGTGAGGACCCTTGCCTATGTGGTCATCACCGTCACAGTACTGTGACCCCACATGACGCAACACAGAGAAAGAACATGTACAGGTAGCCAGTGCGGCTGAGACTGATGGCATCAACAGGGTAGTGGACTGCATCACCATGAGGGGTTAGGAATCCTGTGTGTTCTGTATGGTAGCATACACCCTCACTCCATGCACCAGACAGCCATACATACCTACATACACACACACACTGTGGAGACCACAAATGTCATACACATATGGATAGCTGATGTGTGTGATACACACACCACACCTGCCTACGTCATGCTTTCCACACTGCAGTATGTACAGATCTCTACAACAGTGTACAGGGGTGTGTAACAATTGGGATGTATTCCCCATCATATGTGGCATATATGGTCACACAAGCAAACACACACATGGCAGTACTGTGAATGATACACCTGCTATATGATGATACGTCTGACAGACATGCAGCAGTACTGGCCGCATTATGTGTACCAACGCTACCTTCGGCAATTGTGCTGCTATATGCACACGGGAGGATGTAAGTGTTACAGGTGTCAAGTGACGTACTGTCGGTGACACCTGACCGCTGTGTAGGTTTTATGTCTCCACCATCAAGTAAAGGTAACATAGCATACTGTTTGCACATGTAATGGTAGGATGGCGTGTGACACATCTTTGAGCCATCCCCGGCAAACATCCATCTACACAGGTGGATCACCACTTTATGTACACACATCCATCCATACCTGCTGTACATCCTACCGTACTGTCAGTATGTCACCATATACAGGTGTCTATGATGGGTCTGCATTGCAACTGCATGTTGTAGTTAGGCACAGATAAGTTACTTACATCAGTTATTGCACATGCATGGTAGCTGCATGCACACTACAGATTGTACATGTGTGTTGGTCCTACATGCCTGTCATGTAGCCATGTTTGTATGCATTGCAATTGGTGGACATGTGTGTTGACATACATAACACATGGACTGTTGTATGATATTATGGGTGTCATGGGTAACTAGTACAGAGGGAATGTGTCCTCGGTCAACATTGCTGCCTCATGTACTGGTAGCATTCAACAGCCATGGACCCACATTCCATTTGCGTGCGTATGATTGCTGTAGCCACTTGTCTGCATGGAGGACTGCAAAAGCTATGCTATGTACATATGTGTTGTGTGTGTGGTCCATGCACATATCCACTGCAATTACATGTATGACATAGCCAAACATGTGTGTTCATTGGTGTACAGCGACAGTCATCTGTCACAGCTGTGTAAGACCCAGGGCCCCTGGTATGTGTAGAGCCAACCTGGTTATGTACAGTGGTATCATTACAATGCATAACACATGATGGAACCCTGTCAGTACATGTGTAGTCTGCACAGTTGCTGTAGACCTATGTACAGTCCACTGGTCATGAGTCACACGGTGTTGTGTTAATGTATGGCTGTGTATTGCTGGTCCAATGACATGGTGAAGTCGGAGGGCTACATTGTAGATTGTGGTGTGTACCTCTGTGATATGCACCTGAGACATCTGTGATAGCTCCTGAGTGTGTACTCGTCAATACATGTGAGTGGCCTTCATGTACGTGGAGAAAGTAATACCATACTGTGCCCTTCCATGTTTAGAATCTGTGTGCATGCAAGACCGCCCTTTGCAACTGCTAAGTGTGTGAGCATGCCCAGTACGCCGTTGTGTAGATGGACACACAGTATATTCCAAACTGTGCCCTTCCATGTTTAGAATCCTTGTGCATGCAAGACGGCCCTTTGCAACTGCTAAGTGTGTGAGCATGCCCAGTATGCCATTGTGTAGATGGACACACAATAGATTCCAATCTGCGCCCTTCCATGTTTAGAATCCATGTGCATGCAAGACGGCCCTTTGCAACTGCTAAGTGTGTGAGCATGCCCAGTATGCCATTGTGTAGATGGACACACAGTACATTCCAAACAGACGTGTGATACTAAGTGTGTGGGCATGGCCATTGACATCCTGTATAGCGATGGTGGTCATCCAGGCAACAGATGTCCATTTTCAATGTCACGATGGATGCCTACATTGAACACACTGGTTGCTGTCTTGAAGGGTGTACTGTCTGTGGCACGTCCCATATCTATGTAGTGTTGTTGTAGTGCTCTGTAGATATTTGGTTGCCCCGATCACACCACTGCCATGTGTTTGTCTATGTCTACCTTGGGACAGTAATATGCTTTCAGACTGCTCACTATCTATACATTCCCTATCGGCATCCTTAACTTCGCGGATGATGTCACCCACATAGAAGTATGCCTCTGGGAGTGCTGTGCTCAGTAATCTTGGTAGCGCATTCTGTAAATGCGTAATGCTGTAGTGGGATAAGGTAGTTAGGTGTATGTTCGACTCCCAGCCCTGTCAAGTGTGTGTGTGTGTGTTTGTGTGTGTGTGTGTTTCCAGCTGCCTGGGGACACAGTAATGCATTTAGATGCCTCACACCACATACATTTCCTATTGGCGTCTTTGCCTTTGCGGATGATGTCACCCACCTAGAAGTATGCCTCTGGGAGTGCTGTGCTCAGTAATTTCGGTAGCGCATTCTGTAAATGCGTCATGCTGTAGTGTGTTAGGGTAGTTAGGTGTATGTTCGACTCCCATCCCTGCCAAGTGTGTGTGTGTGTGTGTGTGTGTGTGTGTGTGTGTGTGTGTGTGTTTGCGCGCATGCTCCCATCCGCCTGGGGACGCAGTCTTGCTTTTAGACGCCGCACACCACAGCAGTTTGCTACTGACATCTTTGCCTTTGCTGATGATGACAGGCACCTAGATGTCTGCCTCTGGGACTGCTGTGCTTCGTATTCTTGGTAGCGCGTTCTGTAAATGCGTCATGCTGTAGTGTGTTAGGGTAGTTAGGTGTATGTTCGACTCCCAGCCCTGCCAAGTGTGTGTGTTTGCGCGCATGCTCCCATCCGCCTGGAGACGCAGTCTTGCTTTTAGATGCCACACACCACAGCAGTTTGCTACCGACGTCTTTGCCTTTGCGGATGATGACACGCACCTAGATGTCTGTCTCTGGGACTGCTGTGCTTAGTAATCTTGGTAGCACGTTCTGTAAATGCATCATGCTGTAGCGTGTTAGGGTAGTTAGGTGTATGTTCGACTCCCAGCCCTGCCAAGTGTGTGTGTGTGTGTGTGTGTGTGTTTGCGCACATGCTCCCATCCACCTGGGGATGCAGTCTTGTTTTTAGATGCCGCAAACCACAGCAGTTTCCTACCAACGTCTTTGCCTTTGCCGATGATGACATGCACCTAGATGTCTGCCTCTGGGACTGCTGTGCTTAGTAATGTCAGTAGCGCGTTCTGTAAATGCGTAATGCTGTAGTGCGATAAGGTAGTTAGGTGTATGTTCGACTCCCAGCCCTGTCAAGTGTGTGTATGTGTGTGCGCGTTTCCAGCTGCCTGGGGACACAGTAATGCTTTAAGATGCCTCACACCACATACATTCCCTATCGGCATCTTTGCCTTTGCGGATGATGTCACCCACCTAGAAGTATGCCTCTGGGAGTGCTGTGTTCAGTAACCTCGGTAGCACATTCTGTAAATGCATCATGCTGTAGTGTGTTAGGGAAGTTAGGTGTATGTTCGACTCCCAGCCCTGCCAAGTGTGTGTGTGTGTGTGTGTGTGTGTGTGTGTGTGTGTTTTCACGCATGTTCCCATCCACCTGGGGACACAGTCTTGCTTTTAGATGCCACACACCACAGCAGTTTGCTACCGACGTATTTGCCTTTGCAGATGATGACACACACCTAGATGTCTGCCTCTGGGACTGCTGTGCTTAGTAATCTCGGTAGTACGTTCTGTAAATGCGTCATGCTGTAGTGTGTTAGGATAGCTAGGTGCATGTTCGACTCCCAGCCCTGCCAAGTGTGTGTGTGTGTGTGTGTGTGTGTGTGTGTGTGTGTGTGTGTGTGTGTGTGTGTGTGTGTGTGTGCATGCTCCCATCCATCTGGGGACACAGTCTTGCTTTTAGACGCCGCACACCACAGCAGTTTGCTACCGACGTCTTTGCCTTTATGGATGATGACACGCACCTAGATGTCTGCCTCTGGGACTGCTGTGCTTAGTAATCTTGGTAGCGCGTTCTGTAAATGCATCATGCTGTAGTGTGTTAGGGTAGTTAGGTGTATGTTCGATGTCCTGCCAAGTGTGTGTTTGCGCGCATGCTCCCGTCCGCCTGGGGACACAGTCTTGCTTTTAGACGCCGCACACTATAGCAGTTTCCTACTGACGTCTTTGCCTTTGCGGATGATGACACGCACCTAGATGTCTGCCTCTGGGACTGCTGAGCTTAGTAATGTCGGTAGCGCATTCTGTAAATGTGTAATGCTGTAGTGTGATAAGGTAGTTAAGTGTATGTTCGACTCCCAGCCCTGTCAAGTGGGTGTGTGTGTGTTTGTTTGTGTGTTTCCAGCTACCTGGGGACACAGTAATGCTTTAAGATGCCTCACACCACATACATTCCCTATCAGCGTCTTTGCCTTTGCGGATGATGTCATCCACCTAGAAGTATGCCTCTGGGAGTGCTGTGTTCAGTAATCTCGGTAGCGCGTTCTGTAAATGCATCATGCTGTAGTGTGTTTGGGTAGTTAGGTGTATGTTCGACTCCCAGCCCTGCCATGTGTGTGTGTGTGCGTGTGTGTTTGCGTGCATGCTCCCGTCTGCCTGGGGACGCAGTCTTGCTTTCAGAGGCTGCACACCACAGCAGTTTGCTACCGACGTCTTTGCCTTTGTGGATGATGACATGCACCTAGATGT
This sequence comes from Protopterus annectens, assembly GCF_019279795.1. Taxonomy (NCBI): domain Eukaryota; kingdom Metazoa; phylum Chordata; order Ceratodontiformes; family Protopteridae; genus Protopterus; species Protopterus annectens. The sequence continues at coordinate 1,092,439,318 of NC_056737.1, forward strand.
CTGCCTCTGGGATTGCTGTGCTTAGTAATCTCGGTAGCGCATTCCGTAAATGCGTCATGCTGTAGTGTGTTAGGCTAGTTAGGTGTATGTTCGACTCCCAACCCTGCCGAGTGTGTGTGTGTGTGTGTGTGTGTGTGTGTGTGTGTGTGTGTGTGTGTGTGTGTGTGTGTGTGTGTGTGTGTGTGTGTGTGTGTGTGTGTGTGTGTTTGCACATGCTCCCATCCTCCTGGGGACACAGTCTTGCTTTTACATGCCACACACCACAGCAGTTTGCTACCGACGTCTTTGCTTTTGCGGATGATGACACGCACCTAGATGTCTGCCTCTGGGACTGCTGTGCTTAGTAATCTCAGTAGTGCATTCTGTAAATGCGTCATGCTGTAGTGTGTTAGGGTAGTTAGGTGTATGTTCAACTCCCAGCCCTGCCAAGTGTGTGTGTGTGTGTGTGTGTTTGCGCACATGTTCCCGTCTGCCTGGAGACGCAGTCTTGCTTTTAGACGCCGCACACCACAGCAGTTTGCTACCGACGTCTTTGCCTTTGCGGATGATGACACGCACCTAGATGTCTGCCTCTGGGACTGCTGTGCTTAGTAATCTCGGTAGCGTGTTCTGTAAATGCGTCATGCTGTAGTGTGTTAGGGTACTCAGGTGTATGCTCGACTCCCAGCTCTGCCAAGTGTGTGTGTGTGTTTCCGCGCATGCTCCCGTCTGCCTGGGGAAGCAGTTTTGCTTTTAGACGCCGCACACCACAGCAGTTTGCTACCGACGTCTTTGCTTTGCGGATGATGACACACACCTAGATGTCTGCCTCTGGGACTCCTGTGCTTAGTAATCTTGGTAGCGCGTTCTGTAATTGCGTCATGCTGTAGTGGGTTAGGGTAGTTAGGTGTATGTTCGACTCCCAGCCCTGCCAAGTGTGTGTGTGTGTGTTAACAGCTGCCTGGGGACACAGTAATCCTTTTAGATGCCTCACACCATATACATTCACTATCGGCGTCTTTGCCTTTGCGGATGATGTCATCCACCTAGAAGTATGCCTCTGGGAGTGCTGTGTTCAGTAATCTTGGTAGCACATTCTGTAAATGCGTCATGCTGTAGTGTGTTAGGGTAGTTAGGTGTATGTTCGACTCCCAGCCCTGCCAAGTGTGTGTGTGTTTGTGTGTGTGTGTGTGTGTGTTTCCAGCTGCATGACAACAGTACACTGCTTTTACAGTATTCACTCTCCATAACATCAGTGCGGCGTCTTTGCCTTTGATGCTGCTGTCTGCAGGCTAGACGTGTGCCTGTGTGAATCATGTGATCCACTGATTACGGTAGCGCGTTTTGTGTACTGCGTGATGCTGTCGTGTGGTACAGTGCTTATGTTTATGTTCTGCTCCCAACCCTGCCACATGTGTGTGTGTGTGTGTGTGTGTGTGTGTGTGTATGTATCTATCTATCTACATATATATACATATATATATATATATATATATATATATATATATATATATATATATATATAAAATGTATATTGTATATAGATATGTATGTTGGGATTATCACTCTTGACTCTGCTGCATTGTCTGTACGTGAGCACCTTGGATGTATGTACATCTGCTATGGATCTGTGATAGTGCACATACTGTGTGCTGTAGTGATCGTGGGTTATACATGTGTAGTGACCGGTTATTGTGTTGCTGGGTATTACACGGGCATTGGAAACAATGTTAGTGCAGCACCTTTGACTGGTTGTATGCAGATCTCGGCAACAGTCAGCAGTGGTTATGACATTGGAGTGTGAGTATGGCTCATATCCATCTGTAGTAACTGTCAATTCTATGAACCTCAGGTTAACATTACAGACGCACGTTTATCCACAGGTTGTGGTACAGATCCCAGGACTGTATGTGTAGACTTTGACAGTTGCAGGACTGAGTTGTGTTGGATGCATGGAGGGGTGTCCATGGCCAGTAATGGGGATCTCTACAGCCTGGCAGGTACGGTCAGTGACTGTCTCACAACCTCCTGTATATGGCTGACACATGCTGTACCTGTGTGTATGCAGACACACACACTTACCACAAACAGCTACGGCTATCACATACACACACCCATTGCACCACCATTGGGCCATGCAATAACCGTGGTCCCTCACACACACACACACACACACGCACCTATGTGTACATTGGATGGCTCTATGACAGCTCTGGACATGTTAACACCGCACCCTGTGCATATGATGTCACCTGTGCCACCACCTGTGATGTGTAACATTTATGCAGGATCTGACTAACCTGGTGCTGCTGCACACGGTGGCTTTATTCAACTGGATTGATGTTAGCATGCTGTTAACACGCAGTGTGTTACTTCCAGGTGTACAATGCAGGCATGATGCATTGCAGCTATGACCATCACTGTAGCATAGTTTACAACACTGTTACTTCTGATGATGTAGTCTCCATCCATGTGCCATTTCACTGATGTGTGTAGTATTGGCAACATGTGTGTCTGTGTGTGCAGTACGTGTGTGATGTGTGTAGTACACATGTATACATGCTTACAAATGCATACACGACATTACACGGGCTTCACCATTCGTACACTAGCTTACTCATTCTTCCACACGTGCACACAGGCTAACACGCACGCACACATGCTTACTCGGGCACAGATACACTGTGGGCAGGTTTGCAGGTCACATCGGTGGTATCCATGGCGTATGCCGTCAGTCTCCTGATGTTCCCTAGGATAGCTCATGACATGTCTCTTCCACTGAGTACTGACAGCACACATGTGACACTGCTCCAGTGAGGTTACAGTGTTTTGTACATACACACTCATGTTGTCACCTATCTTCTACTCTAATAGTCCCCTTAATCTACACTACACTGTAGAAGCTTGGCCCATATGGCATGACATGTTAGGATTCACTATCCTCAGCCTCACTTGCCTCACATTGCCTACAAATGCTTCGTTACATCTCTGACAGAGCGCTTCCACACAAAAGTACCAGTACGCAGTAGCCATGTTGTCTCCAGCTTGCCATTCATCTGCATGGCGTACTAACATCTAACTAAACCTACATTTTGTATGTATATTATCCATATGTCTTGTTTTGAAGCGCAGAGCATTCTCGTGGCACTGCGCTACGCTTCCACACCAGGGATCGGGGGAGGACAACTACTGGTTCATTGACATCCAATGGACAAAGCTGCCACTGGCCTTGGACTTGGACATTGGCATGCTTCTTCGACTGTATTCATACTGCATTTGCAGCTGTCATTGCTCCGTTTAGCAACATGCAAAACGTTAGTCGCATAACATCCAAGTACATTTCTGCACATAACTCTGCTCTTGCATGGACAGCTTACTGTTTCATGTATCACGTTCTGTCATTTGTACTGGCTGTGGGTATGTTTTGCCCTGCAAAATCTGATGTTTGTAGCACAAATGTCCCACTTTGGGCATTTGGAAAGGTGGCAACCCTATAATTACATCATATGCATAGCTTACACATATAAAAGGGGTATGTTGCAAATCCCAACATTGTCCGTGCAATGTTCGTGTTACGGGTGGTCTTGCATGCCCCTGCAGGTGTTTGCTGAATAGCCTGGCAGTCATCTTTCCTTGCTGTACTCTCACTCAATCCATACACGCTGGAGGCTTTGTGTAACATGGCCTGGGCTTTGCTGTGCGCTATGTCTATTTGTGGTGTATGCATGGCTGTGGGTATGTCCCACTGTCATCATTGGTAAGGGTGACACCCTATAGGTACTTCCTGTAGACTGCTGTGTCATTTGACATGTCAGCACATACCTGCGGATGTACTTCCTACTGCAGCGCTTTTCATACCTTCTGAGTTATCTTGCAGTCGATAATGCTGTTTCCTCAGACATGTATCTGTTTCAGATCATACCTATCAACCTCCTAGTGCAAAACATCTGTACAAAGCCTAACATGATGGGGGGACAGATAGGGGCAGATTCTACATATTGCTCTTACAAACGTAGATAGTTGACAGAATTATAGGTTTTGCATTAGTATGACCTTTCTGAGGGATTTGGGATCTTAAACACATATGTTTATCATTATTTAATAATGTCAGTTTTCAGGTATTTGGCAGACAGGTACAGATTGTGAGAGGAACACAACACACATATGAGGCATCCATCTGCACATTCGTACAGTTGCGTGGTATGTTTCTGATACTGGACATCAATTTCCTTACGCCAATACACACAATACATGGCGCCTTCACAGGCCAGTTACCATTACATTCCTATTGCAGGACACACCCACCCACTGGGTTATATTCCTCACACAGGCCAACAGGTGCTTATCCACACTAATTATCCCATCATGTACCTTATGTGTACACTGGTATTTGTGCTTTCCGTCAGTGGCAGAGCACATGTACGAGTATGGGGGACTGGACACTGTATCAGTGACACTGTATGACACACTGAGGGACACATGTCTTTTGAGTCTATTAACCTTCCACATTGACTTTCACAGGCCATACATTGTAATTCACATTTGTGGACAAACATGCTTATGACTTGTACATGTTTTGTCATTTGTCCTGACGTCTTTCTTCTCACCTGTCCACCTAGTATCACTAGTTCTGTACATTTCATTAGGACGGGTTACCTTCATACCTCTCACCTGTACACATTATGGGTATATGCCCTGGGGTTTGACCTATGATTCTGTTACATTTGTCATGATAATGTGCCTTTCTGGTAGATTGCTGGAAAGCCATGACGGACTGTGCGGTTAGGTAATCATGACTGACATTTCTATTTCATGATTACTAACTCTCATAATATTCGTATTCCTGACTATGCAATTATTCTATCAACGGTCTGACTTTGTCTGAGGGATATTTAATATAGTCCCTATTTGTCTGTCATGTACTATGCCTTAGTCCAGCTGTCTTATTCTGACATTCTGGCAGGTATGGTTACCATCTTGGTCGTACGCGTGTCCATCCATGATAATCGCCTACATGACACTGATATAGGTCCCTATGTCTTCCCCCAATGGTTTACACAATATCCAGTAGATGGGTTGCACCTTTTTGGAGAATGTAGACGTGTGCTATACCCACATAGGTATATTGATCACTCCCATGGGGCGTACCTAATAGATCTGTGCCAACCAACACCTTGGCCCAATTCTGCATACCCATGATTCCCATACCTGACACACCTCCACAGTACCCATTAGACATGTTTAATGTGAGCGATAATAAAGTGTGAGGACACTTCAGAGCACTCCCCACTCTGTGGATATCAGGTCATACGTCATACATTCAATCGACCCATGTGTTATTACCCTTGCACCTGCTACTGTTGCATGTACATCTATATCATAGTTGCAGGTGTGACTTCTTTTGCATCAATGATGGTTCGCACTTCATACAGGATCAATTTTTGGGGTCCTGCAAAGGACACCTGTATTCATGTTTAACGTGTAGAACTTGCAGGCCCTGTCACACTGGTACTTTCCGGGCAATGGTTTGGAAACCATCGGTGTATTCTCCTTTCATGCATGTCTGTCTGTCTATCCATATTAGCTATACCGTGACCTATTTATGTACATGTGTTATATGTACAGGGACATATGTTTGTTGTGTATATATCTATTCATGTATCATGTGTGTATAAATATATATATGTACATATATACATATGTCTGTACATTCCTCATCTCGTAATTCGCTTTGGATTATGTCTGTGGATATATGTGCATATATATCTCCATATCATACCTTTCAACTGTACAGATTTCCGCTGCATGTACAGCTGTTTGCCTCTTATCTTTGGTCTGTTTTTCATAACCTTGTGTCTATCTGGCAAGTTAGTGGCATATCATTAAAGACTGACGTTTGGTAAATAATGACAAGCATTTCATGTTACGACTTCATACCCTACAGAGAATCCATGCTAGTGACACACCTGTTATTCTATCCACTTTCTGTGTTTGTTAGGGCAATATCTGGGGATTGTCCCTATTTGTACCAGTTGTTGTCATGGCTTTGTCTGGTTTTGTACTTTACGGGTTTAACAGGTATGAGCCATGTACATAGAAAGTGGGGAAAACACCATTCATTTTCTATTCTGTGAGCGGATTACACACGCGCAGGCGCACTTGCATATCCTTATTGTGGGTTACATATGTTTCATAAATAATTGTGCTTCCGTGAACTTTCATAATTCTGACCGTAACAGTTACATATCTGTATTCCAGTTTATGGATTACTGCGAAACACACGTTCACCTTTACATATTTAAATGTGTGTACTGCACGAACGCTTTCATTACACTTTCAAGTTATATGTGCAGTGGTCGTAGGTCAGCCGGGACTGCATTCACGTTGGCCGGATACCGGAACCACTATTCTATTGGTGTTCTCCCTCATTGATATGCATACCCATAGTACTTAGCTACATCAACATATGCCTCACCGCTTTACCTACGACACAGGCATCCATTCTCCTGCTGGGAAAAAGGCGGTACTACATATTACACATTCCCTATTGCCTACTGCTGTGGACTCTGGCTGCATTGTTAATCACTCTGAGGATATGCAGAACACCAAGGCATATAGTCCAGCCACATACAGGTCTTTGATTGTCAGGGTGTTCATGTAGTGATCTGGGTTTAGGCTTGTCCACCTGGTGAACAGAACTTCCCTGGCTGAGGTCAAATGTCAGACGAAGCATATGGACAGGGATTATCTCCCTATTTTGAAGTTTTACCTGTGTTTATAGACACAGGTGTTTGGGCACCTGTCAGCAGCTTATTCTGTTGGCATTACATATTATGGGTGGGGTTGTTATAGTCCATACTCCACGGTGAGGGGTGTTCCCATTCACATTTGACTATTACCTGTATACAGTCATATGGGGATTACTATTTTTTGGACATGAAGTGACTACAGGTATGCAGTTGTACATTACACAAGTGTGAAGGGCTGTTCCTGTGAATATGTACGGACCATACCTTTCAACCTCTTTGAGCACCGAACCTGCGCAAAACCTACACGATGGAGGGACAATTAGGGACACATTTTAACAATTGCTCTTACAAGCTTAGAACATTGATAGAATGCTAGGTTTTGCATTAGCATGACTTTTCTGCAGGTTGTGGAGTCTTATACTCAGGATATTTCTCATTATTTAGTGATGTCAATCCTCAGCTATTTACCACACTGGTGCAGATTGTCGGAGGCACACACCAACACTATGGGGCAAACCTGTGGTCATTCTTAGGGTTGCCACCTTTTCGACTGCCCAAAGTGGGACATGTTCTGTAGAGATGTCAGATTTTCCAGGACAAAGCATACCTATAGCCATGCATAGTACTGAACTTTAACCTTTTTTGTACATATAATAGCTTATTCTAGTAACATTTGAATTGCTTATGCTACTTCACATAACAAATTGAGGATTCATATATAAAATAACCGTTTTATGCGACTATTAAAGTAAATTAGGAAATAAACTCTCAGGACATTTGCTATGTCTTGATATTTTTCACAGGGCACAACTGCCTACAGAGGGATTGTTACTCGCAAAGTGGGACAGGTGGTGACCCTTGTCATTCTGCGTATATCCGGACAGTTGAGTGGTATGGCACGAACCTCTGTAATACGCTATTGTGTTCTGGCACAGCAGTAGCTCAGCATTAAAGACTGCAGTTGGAATGTGCTGACAGACAGTTGGGTTTCAGACTTCATACTCCAGATATTAATGCCAATGTGCAAACTGTTAATCTATCAAATTCTATGTTTCTAAGAGATATGTTTACAGATTGTACCTGATTTTGGACCTTTGTCTCACTTATATTCACGGCTCTGTCCAGATATCTTGCTCACACAGGTTGACAGGTACAGGTTGACAGGTATGGTCAGTCATGACTGCACACAGTCAGTGTCCCTCACACTTGATCAGGGTTGACCTGTTTACATAGTGTCTTCCTCGCCCTCATGCCATTTTCCACTTTGGAAATGTGTGCATTATATTCTCCCTCCTATTCATGTCTGGACACGTGCGTCACGGGAAGGTATTTTATCCTGGGTGGTAGGTTATGCATGCCCACTTAGGGTTGGACAGTGTCATGGACCTCCACTGCACGTTCTGACTTGTGTCCAGATATCTACTGGATTGGACATCATGCCGTCATACCCATTCTACTATTTACATAAGTTGGTCATCCCGTGAGGGATATCCCAAAAATTTGTCAAAACCGAAACAAGTTTGATAACGAAGATTTTTGTGGCTGCACGAAAATGTGCAGGGGGTTTTACCTGCAGGGGATACATGGTTTGCAATCCTGACACTGCCTACGGTGACAATACGTACTACATATGCATAGGGGTCACTGTGTGTAACTGTTTCTGCAACAAACCAGTGGACCAAGTACGGCTGGATTTGGTGGATGTTCTGGTATGGTGGCAGGTTGTGTGTTGTGGAGGGTATGCTGGGTAGTTCCATCAGGACCCATCTGTGGGTATGTGATAGTGCCGTATCTATACATTTGTCTCGCATATTTCCATATTCATGTTTGTGGGATTGTGTTCTACACTATGGCCTGTCTGCTTGTCTTGCAGCTGTTTCTACATGAGGTTGTGTTTCTTTCCACTTCACCCGCTGCCCCCTCATACACCTCCGGTTCACCTTTTCTGCATACGACACAAGTATTGCCTTTGAGGAATTTACCATTAAACACACACCCCTCACACGCGAATTACTCACACCCCATAGAGCACTACTTTGGTTGTTGGCCCATGACACGGCCAGAGTTACATATTGACTACCCTACATGTGTCAGGTACCTTTATGGTCATGTGGACTATCCTGTCATGTTTGTTTTCCACATGCTATACCTCACGCACATAGGTACACACCCTTACTTCACTTTCATTACTTGGTTGGTGTATCCGGGTACTACCCGTTCGACTGTGTCACATACACGTTTGGATTATACAGATGACTTCCGGATTTTGCCAGCCTGTTCTACTCATTGGTAGGATGGCACCTTTTTCTATGTCCAAGCTATTCCTTACACATGTCCGACCATTGTGGACATTGCCTCCCCACAGTCAACGGTTGTGTTTCCACCTTTTCAATTGGCCACAGTGTGACATAGGGTTATCACCTGTCCCACTTTGTGAGGGACAGTTCCTCTTTGGGCAGTTGTTTCCTGACATGTAATTGTCAACATGGCAAATGTCCTGAGATTTTAGGACAAACATATTTCTTATATTTTATGTGATAGTTGCATTAAACAGTTAATTCTGTATCTGAAATACCTGACTGTTATGAGAAACAGAATAAGCAACTAAAATGCTACAGGAATACGCTTTTCTGTAGGCAAAACAGTTATGTTCTGTCCTTTGTACTGGCCATGGGTATGTGTCAGCCTGTACAGTCTGATGTCTGTACCAAACATGTCCCACTTTGGCCATTTGTAAGGGTGGCAACCCTACTGTGACAGTTGCGGTGAACACAGCATATTTTGCAGGCTGACACATACCCACGGTCAGTTCGGCAGATAGAACTTACAATTCTTGCCTATATCTAGGCTTATTCTTGTAGCATTTTGGTATCTTATTCTGTTTGTTATGACATTTATGTATTATACGTCCAGTGAAATATGTTTAATGCAACTATTGCATGATGTCTATGGAGGAATTATGTCCTATATTCTCTGGACATTTGCCAGTTTTACATGTTTGTTTCAGGACACATCTGCCCACAGAGGGGCTGTCACTCTCAAAGTGGGACAGGTGGTAATCTTGGTCGATGGTACGGATCATACTGTTCCTTTCGGCCTACATGTGCCCTTGTTGTTATGGCTCATTTATATGCTCCTTCTGTTTCGTTTACATGCGTATGCTATTTCCTATCACATTTGGTATGTGAAATATGGACATACCTTTTGTATGTGACTATTACATGGCTTGTGGGATATGATTCAGACATACGGTCACTACCTATATCTACATTTCTCCTCGTGTATTTTGCTATGGACACATCTGCACAGCTATGTTCCCTCCCTCAAATTATGGGTCGGCTGGTGACCCTCTCCGTTGGACTGGACGTACCTACTGGCGGCGCGCTAACATCTGATACGTTTCACTTCCACATGGTATAGCTATCAACACTACATTGGACTACAGGCACACGGTTTTCCTGTCATTTGTTCATGGGTAGGGACCCGTTATTCCCTACCGTGCATTTGTTTTTGAGTCTTCATTTTCTGTTCGCAGGGACTCTGCTTTGCATACGTTTCAGCCTCCATGGACACTGATAGGTACAATTACTATTGCTGGCGGAATATAATATTCAGCAGTTTAGGTTGCTCCTCGAAAGCTGACATTGACACGCCTCCCTGCGCAACTTCGATATGCCCCTTGCACTCGCGCACATTTCCTATGCACGTGGCTGTGGCAGCTGCGTGCCTTCATTAATATGCATATGGCGCATCTACTCCACATCTACACCGCACAGCTGGCGCAAGCCTTATGCCGGACTTGCGCCGAGCTTCATGAATCCGGGGGAAACACTTTATGCTACTATTAAGATGACTATAGTATGTACATGCTGAAGTAGGTAAGAAACAGTTACCCCTCCTAATGTTAGTTTAGGGGCAGAAAAAGTTTCTGAATGAGTACACTGAGAATATTTGTGAGAGGTTGTATTGAGGATGGGGTTTTCCAAAGATTTTGTCCTACTGATTCAACAGTTATATTACAACTCTAGGGCAGCTTCAAAGAAAATGGCAAACTTTCAGCTGAATTTGTGCCTGGCACCAGACAGGACTGCCTGCTCTCATCTTTATTATTGTCTTATATTTGGATCCTCAAGCTTTAAAGATAAAGCAGTCACAGATAAGCAGTTGGGATGGTTTCACCAGTGAACATAAACTAGCAATGTTTACTGACAATGCTCTTTACTTATCTGATCCAGATAAAGACATAGAAAACCTGTTTAAATTATTGAGAAGTTTTGAAAGGTTATCTGGCTATAAGGTGAATGAAGACAGAACCAAGACAATAGGTATAAATTATTCCCTTTCCTGTGACCTGATCCAAAGTTAACCGTATCTCCAGAGCCACCATTTGCTTAAATATCTAGGGATATGGAATGCAAGAAGAAGTGGAGATTCTCCAAAGCAATCATGGGTAGAGTTGATAAGGCAGTGGGATGTACTGAAGATAGTTCTTTGATTCATTCATTGATTAGTACTAAGCTAACTGCCCTTGCAAGCCATTTTAAGCCTAGCCAATTATCCCTTGTGAGACTCAGACCTTGCACCTTGTGTTTGTAAGGCAAACACCTTAACCATCAGGCCACACAGAAAATACAGGGCTTGAAGATATTTATGATTAATTATTTAGGTCAGTCACTTTTTTACAATCTGGAAATAGAAACATGGTTCCAACATAAGAAAAATTGATATCAAAATATGTTTGAGGAGAAGGAGCCAAGGGTGGAATGGGGTATTATGACTCTCCCAGTAAATGAAGGAAGTCTGGTAGTTCTAAATTTAAAGATCTACTATAAGGCAGCACAGGCTAAATGGATGTATACTGTTCAGGCTGCAGGATACCATTCTAAAAGGAAAAACATGCTGTTGTTGCAGACTAGACCAATTTACTTGGTGGAAAGGTTAAATACATGGTCCCATATGTCATCCCAAGATATAACTGGATTATGAGACAACATGGCTGCAGGTCAATGGGAATGAGAGAACATAATGGTTAAGGTCTTCACCTCCAATACACAAGGTACAAGGTTTGATCCTGACCTCCGGCCAATGCCTGTTTGGAGTTTTATGTTCTCACTGTGTCTCTATGGGTGTTCCTTTCACTTCCAAATATAAAACACATTGAGTGATGCCATCTCAGACTCACAAAAGAATAGAGTTGTGGGCAGCAGCACAGATTCTACATTGTGTCCTGTAGGAGGAAGAGTTGTATAGATCAACTGCTTTGGGCTTCTACTGTGGTGTGCACTATCCTCAAGATAGGAGGACACAGATCACAGACTGCGAGCCATGGCAGGGCTAAGTACTTGGTGGTGTACAATATGGCTCTAGGTGATTTGGTCCTGTTGACTAATGTCATCAAATGGGTATGGGTATTTGCCGGTGATAAGTGGGTTGAAGACCTGGCCTACTCAGACCTACACCAGGGGTCCTTGCTAATGGTGGAGGGCTGTATGTGACCCTATTGGCCAATGTGTTCCAGCCATAAATCCCAGCAGCCTTGAGTAAATAAACTACTGGTCGGCTGGTATCCAGTTCTCCAGCTTGAGTGACCTGGGATAGCTTTATTGAGAGAAAGATGGATGTAAAACCAAACAAACTGCCAAACATGAACTAAGAAATGCTGCAATCATTATATGGAAATGGAGGACATGATTATGAGGAGTAGGCTGTACATCCTATGTAATCAGGAGACAAGATGGAAAGGCAATGCAGGGATCTAGAATCTACTACTCAGGAGAAGGACAGGATAGAAATGGAATGGTAATTGTGGTGATGGAGATGTTTCATATGACAGTGAGGGATGTCATCAGAATTAATGGCAGATGCATTACAATCAGACTCCAGCCTAATGATAGGGCAGTATTCATAATCACAGCCATAGTGAAGAAATTCAGACAGCAGTTGCAGAACCTACTAGATAAAGCAGAGAAACATGAATTGTTGGTGATATTTGGTGTATTGAATGTATATCAGGACAGGCAGAACAGGATATGAGGAATTCCCAGGTCTAAATGGGTGGCACAACAGGAATAGAGAAGGAGAGGCCATTCGAGACTTCTGTCTGGCTTGATAGTAGCCAACACATAGTTCAGAAAGATAGACAGTCACAAGATCACATACAAGAGTGGCCAACATGCAACTCAGTAAGAGTTCATTCTGGTAAGGAAAGGGCACTGGGTTAGAATCAACAATTGCAAATTATACCATGACCCCCCCAAAATGTGCACGCTGATTGGCCAGCGTGCACATTGTAAATCGAGTTATACTAATGGAAAAAGGTCCGGTCGCCCGGACTTTTTTCCATTAGTATAACTCTACTTTTAAAACACTGTCTTGCTATGTTAAATGGGTTTAACATAGCGAGACAGCTTTAAAATAAGCAACGGAGATCTCCGTTGCTTATTTTAAAGCTGTCTCGCTATGCTAAACCCATTTAACATAGCGAGACAGGTTTTAAAAAGCAATGGAGAAAGCAAGATCTCCGTTGTTTATTCGCTATGTTAAATGGGTTTAACATAGCGAGACAGTTTAAAATAAGCAACGGACATCTCCGTTGCTTATTTTAAAGCTGTCTCGCTATGTTAAACCCATTTAACATAGCGAACAGTAAAAAAGCAACGGAGATCTTGCTTTCTCCAGCTTTGTCAACTCTGATGTACTGCGCAGGCGCGCAGTACATCAGATCTGCCGGATGCCAGACATCTGCGGAAGGGCAGTAAACAGGCATTATACTATGCCATTATTTAAGAAAAGTAATAGTTTCTTTTCTTAAATAATGTTATGGTATAATAGCAATAACCCATTCTGGTGGGTAATGCTGTATTTACCCACGGTTGGCTTTGTTTGGTCCCTTGGGACCAAACCACGCCAACCATGGGTAAATCCAGCATTACCCACACCCAGGCGTGGGTTATTGCTATAGTCAATCCCAGTGAAACAGTTAGCCCACATAAATCACTGGTAGTCACAATTAGCTGCAAGCAGTGGTCAAAACACACTGTAAGCTAAACATTGACCAATCAGAAGTCCTGGAAGGTGACTGGTGAGAAAGCAGAACAGCTCAAAGAATTACTTAGTACTCTAGTATCTCAAGAAGAAGAGGAAATAAGAAGGATTTGAAGAATGGTACCTTCTCAAAAAATCATGTGTGAGGACTACAGAACAGATATGTAGCCAGCCAAGTATGGTAATAAGCTACATATGGAAAGCTGATGATGGAATGTAGAAGTCCATGAGGTCATCAAAAGAAAGAATGCATGCAGAAAAAAGTGAGAGATAGAAAAGACAGACCAGGCTAGGAAGGAATACTGGTTGGCTAACAAAGTTGCTAAGAAAGTAGTTGCAAGAGCAAAGAACAAGGCATCATAGACACTCTACCAGCTTCGGAAAGTAAGTCAGTAGATGGCACAAAGAAACTAGATCCAGTTGCAAGACAAAGACAGAAAGGTACAGAAGATAGTCAGACACCCTTCATAAGGGATGCCAGCAGCAACCCGCTGACCAGTCCACAGGATATCAAATGCAGATGGAAGGAGTATTTCCAGCAACTTCTGAATAAAGAAAAACACTCAAAGCTGTACTGCCCCTTACACAGCCTACAATGAGAAAAGAGAAGGAGCTGACCATTTCTAGCTCTTTTGTAGTTCACTGTTTAAAATCTGCCTCTGGGCATTTTTTTCTGGCTATACTGCTCAGACAAGCTTCTCGTGGTTCTGCAGAGTGGTCCTAGCAGCAGGGAACTCAGAAAAGCGACTACTTTCTAGATTTAAGTATCTTTGCTTTTTTTTCACTTGGAATAACTTCTGTAGCTTACCCTGAACTAGCTTGAACTGTTTTTTAACTGTTTGCTGCATTATTTTAAAATCTGCACTTAAAGTTACATTTTAGTCGAATTTGATCGAAAGTTTGTTTGCTTGTTTGTTTAATTTAACTATGGAGGCTGCCCACTAAAGTGTGCTAGCCTGTGTAACTAATGTATCACTGTTTCTGCATTTTCTGTGTGTTTCTACCAAAAAAAACAAAAAAAACAAAAAAATAATCCTTGTTTTCCCGCCTCTCCTCGACTAGTTTAGAACAGTTTACATGCACTGCTGTATTCTGGGCTGTGGTGTAGTTCCTGTGTTGTCCATTACCTTACTTGGACAGAAGGAAGTTTCTTTGCTCACCAGTGGGAGTGGGGAGCCTTGAGCAGCCTACCTGTCCCTGTAGGAAATGACCTCAGCACAAGAAGCTGTAGTAATTGGTTGTTTTGGACCATTTCTAGCTCTTTTGTAGTTCACTGTTTAAAATCCGCCTATGGGCATTTTTTTTCTGGCTATACTGCTCAGACAAGCTCCTCGTGGTTCTGCAGAGTGGTCCTAGCAGCAGGGAAGTCAGAAAAGCGACTACTTTCTGGATTTAAGTATCTTTGCTTTTTTTTCACTTGGAATAGCTTCTGTAGCTTACCCTGAACTAGCTTGAACTGTTTTTTAACTGTTTGTTGCATTATTTTAAAATCTGCACTTAAAGTTACATTTTAGTCAAATTTGATCGAAAGTTTGTTTGTTTGTTTGTTTAATTTAACTGTGGAGGCTGCCCACTAAAGTGTGCTAGCCTGTGTAACTAATTTATCACTGTTTCTGCATTTTCTGTGTGTTTCTACCAAAAAAACAAAAAAAAATAATCCTTGTTTTCCCGCCTCTCCTCGACTAGTTTAGACCAGTTTACAGGCATAGCTGTATTCTGGGCTGTGGTGTAGTTCCTGTGTTGTCCATTACCTTACTTGGATAGAAGAAAGTTTCTTTGCTCACCATTGGGAGTGGGGAGCCTTGAGCAGCCTACCTGTCCCTGTAGGACGTGACCTCAGCACAAGAAGCTGTAGTGATTGGTTGTTTTGGACCATTTCTAGCTCTTTTGTAGTTCACTGTTTAAAATCCGCCTCTGGGCGTTTTTTTCTGGCCATACTGCTCAGACAAGCTCCTCGTGGTTCTGCAGAGTGGTCCTAGCAGCAGGGAACTCAGAAAAGCGATTACTTTCTGGATTTAAGTATCTTTGCTTTTTTTTTTCACTTGGAATAGCTTCTGTAGCTTACCCTGAACTAGCTTGAACTGTTTTTTAACTGTTTGCTGCATTATTTTAAAATCTGCACTTAAAGTTACATTTTAGTCGAATTTGATTGAAAGTTTGTTTGTTTGTTTAATTTAACTGTGGAGGCTGCCCACTAAAGTGTGCTAGCCTGTGTAACTAATTTATCACTGTTTCTGCATTTTCTGTGTGTTTCTACCAAAAAAAAAAACAAAAAAATAATCCTTGTTTTCCCACCTTCCTCGACTAGTTTAGACCAGTTTACAGGCATTGCTGTATTCTGGGCTGTGGTGTAGTTCCTGTGTTGTCCATTACCTTACTTGGATAGAAGGAAGTTTCTTTGCTCACCAGTGGGGAGCCTTGAGCAGCCTACCTGTCCCTGTAGGAAGTGACCGCAGCACAAGAAGCTGTAGTAATTGGTTGTTTTGGACCATTTCTAGCTCTTTTGTAGTTCTCTGTTTAAAATCCGCGTTTGCACGGCTTTGCACGGTTGTGCGCATAGCACAGCGCCGGTTAAACTTTTTCTGGCTCCGCCAAGTCTGCTCTTCAAATTTTCCCTTAAGGAAGCTCTACTCTTAGTATAACCAGACTACTCACTGTATTATAAGCCTAGCACTTGTTCTCAATACTTCTCTACTAAGTAAGCACTCTCGTACTAAGTAAAGCACTACATCTACTTACCACCCCTGTGAGTATCCACTTCCCTTAAAGGTACAGCACTCCCTTATACTGTTCTAGCATGTCGAGTGGTAGATTACTGGCGTCTCCAGTTCAGCTGGTCAATCTGGGTATCTTGAGACAATGCTACAATTGTCTCATGTACACAGACAACCCTCTCCTCCTCCCAACAAACACAAATACATGTGAGAGATGCAACTATATAGCCAAACTGGAGGCTGAACTCTCTCAACTCAGGGCTGGCATGACCAGACAGGAGGAGATGGCAACCACACACACAACAATCCCAGTCCCACATAGACCTACCACAACTGCAAACCAAACACATAAAAACACAAAGACATACTCGGAGGCTCTAATAAAAAACTTACCAAAACAACAGAGGCTCCCAAAGCAGACATCCAAAAATCCACCACCTCAAAACAAAATACATGCAACACATACTTCAATAAATCAGTGTGTCAACCAATCACAGCCCTTAAGGCCAAACACCTTGCCTGATACACTAGTAACAGTCAGACACACTGATGTCCCGCTGACCAGGCTGAACAAGGAGAAGGTGACTGTGAGCTGTCTATCGGGAGCTAGGATCCGCCACATAACACATGCACTCAAGTCACTCCAAAGCAAGTACAAATATGACTCCATCATTGTCCATGCTGGTGTGAATGACCTGAGATGTACCTCCCTGGACTACATGAAAAGAGACATAGAGGAGCTCTCCGATTATGTAGCCCAGGCTGGTATGACCCTGATCCTGAGCAGCATCTTGCCCTCACCAAGAATGACACCACAATACAAAGACAAGATGATCAGCTTTAACAATTGGCTCAAGTACTGGTGTCATTCTAAGGGGATCCAATGTCTGTCTGCCTGGGATGACATGTTGGACAAGCCAAGCTGCTTCACAAGGGATGGCTTACTCCTGTCACCACTGGGCTTCCAGATATTGGCTAAGGCTCTTGCCACCCCCATAGTGCCTTTTTTTAGGCAAGGCTCAAAAGACAAACCCACCTCCTTAGAAAACAAAATTGGAAAAAAACTAAGGGTAATGCTGCTCAACGCCAGAAGTCTGAATCTCAAGATGCAGGTACTTGATGCACTCCTCAGCATGGAGAACATCGACGTCTGTGCAGTAACTGAAACCTGGTTCAAGGCTCCTGAGAGCACCCCAGCACTACCAGGCTATACCTCGTATCATGCTTTTCGGCCCCAAAACCTGGGCCGAACCACAAAGGGAGGGGGAGTGCCCATATTCATCAAGGACACCCACACCTCCAGGTTAGTAGCAACACATGAAGCATCAGAGACCATACAGGTGCAACTAACCATAGGCAAAACTGCTATACAACTGGTAGCATGTTACAGACCACCCTCCCAATCTCAAGAACCCCACTCAGCCTTCCTGAAGACATTGGAGGATATGAATGTATCTCAAAATACCATCATACTGGGAGACTTCAACTACCCAAACATAGATTGGATACATTATTCTAGCCCTAATACCCTAGCCCAAAGGTTCCTGGAATTCATAAATTCAAATGCACTGGAACAACTAGTCACCTCTCCCACTAGGAGAGATAATATACTAGACCTGATCATCACAAACATGGGGACAAAATGCTCCACACCGGAAGTATACCCCTCACTAGTGAGATCTGACCACAAACTAATCACCCTGGATAAACATATCCCACCTCCACCCCCAGCACAAAAGACCACAGTGAAAAACTTCTCAAAAGCAGACTTTACTCTCCTTAAGACTGAGATGGTATCCTTTAAGCCCACTGTGCCAGTGGATACCACATCCCACAATGCCGAATCCTTCACAAATGCTTTCTATGGACATCTCCAAGAATGCATGGATCATGCAATCCCAAACAAATCCAAGTCCCTCTCCACCAAAGGTAAGCATCCTGTCTGGTGGACCTCAGTCATAAACAAATTGTATAACAAAAGAAGGAAGCTACTGCACGTCAGAGCAAAATCCCATGAAGGGCAGACATCTCTGATCAACATTAGCAGAAAACTACGTTCTCTCATAAAAACATCCAAGGCCAACTTTGAGAGAAAAATCGCTAAGAACACTAAAGATAACCACAAAGCCTTCTTCAGCTATGTTAGAAACCTGGGCGGAAACCCTCAGATATGCTCAGAGTTGGTTCACAACAACAAAAAATACAATGAACCCACAGATATTGCCAACATTCTGGCTGACAGGTTCAGTGCAAATTTCATCCCTCCTTCACCCCCAAAAGAAGAAATACTTATCCCATCTGAATGTAATCTCCCTGTCATCTCAGATGTCCAAGTGAGAACCACCCAAAACAAAGCAAAAAACACAGCATCAATGAGACCTGATGGTATCCCGGGTTGCGTGTTACGTGAACTCCAAGAGGAGCTAAACCCACACATAAAAATGCTATTTAACCTTAGCCTTACTTTGGGATATGTACCTGAACACTGGCGTACAGCATCAGTGGTCCCACTCCACAAGGGGGGGTGCCTCTACAGACCCTGGAAACTACCGCCCCATAAGCTTAACCAGCCTGGTCTGCAAAGCTATGGAAAGAATCATTATGGAACTCATAAACAGAGACATAGGGGACCTACAGACACTTGACCCCACCCAGTTCGGCTTTGTAAAGGGCAGATCCTGCCTTTTAAACCTGGTTGACTTTTTCAAAACAGTCACTAGAGCCATTGATGAGGGCAAAGCAGTCCATACAGCATACCTGGACTTGGCTAAGGCCTTGACACAATACCCCACTCAGGCATCATAGATAAGCTCAACAGCTTAAAAGTAAACCCTTATGTCACTAGATGGGTTGCAAACTGGCTAAAGGACAGAACCCATAAAGTTAAAATCACTGGAGCAATGTCAGACTCAAAGCCAGTCACAAGTGGTGTCCCACAGGGATCTGTCCTGGAACCCCTCTTGTTCGGCATTTATTTCTCAGATGTTAAAGCAAACATGGGAGGGCTGTGGCTGACAAAGTTCGCAGATGACTGCAAACTAGGTGCCATAGTCGATACACCAGCAAACACACACATCCTACAAAAAGGCCTCACAGAAATGGACAACTGGTGCCGGAGTCACGGCCTTAAACTAAATGCCAAAAAATGTATAGTCATCCCCTTTGGGAAAAACAAAGTACCCACAAATTATCACATAGACAGCAACCCACTGAGTATGGAAAAAGTAATCAGAGACCTAGGGAACCAAGTCGACAGCGACCTCTCATTTGACACCCACATTGCCAAAGTGGTTAGAAAAACATTCTACCTTGCACACCTCATCATGAAGGGATTCACATCCAGATCCAAGGATGTCATTGTACCCCTATATTCCTCCCTCATCAGACCCATGATTGAGTACAATGCCCCATTTGGTATGTACCTCACCCGGCATTTGCAACAGCTGGAGAGACCACAAAAGTACCTCACCAAGAGGATCAAGGGTCTCCAACATATGTCTTATTCTGCCAGACTAAAGAAACTTTAGCTCTATTCAGTAGCATACCGCCTGCTCAGAGGTGATCTCTGCCTGACGTACCAGGCCATGTCCAATCAGGATCTGATGGACATGCTCCACCTCAAAAAATCCAAATCCATCAGGACCACGAGAGCTAAAGACTTAAACCTCGGCACAAGTATGAATAGGACATGCTGGAGGGATATATTCATAACCCAGAGGCTTCCCATGCTTTGGAACAAGATCCCAGTTCATATTAGGCAGAGCCCCTCACTGACGCTGTTCAAGAGAAATCTTGATGAGTGGATGGGAGATCGTAAGTTTACCCCAGGGGTCACATCTGTGTCACTGCTAGACAGGGGCACAGTAAATTAATTATATTATATAAGGGGACCTTCATTGTGTCAATACTAGACAGAGGCACAGTATTCTAAATTTATTCTGTACATTTTTTGTACCATTTCATGGGGTGGCAAAAGCCACATCACTATGGCTAGGCTTACAAATGCCCCAGGGCAGATAGCCTAGTACTATACTATGAAACTATGAAACTATAAGAACTAAGATGAGCATAAAAGAAAATGAAGACTAGGAAAGCAGCAGGCTCAGATGAGGTCACAGCAGATATGATAAAGATGCTGGGTGAAATAGGGAAGAAATGGTTTCTCATGATACTTATACCCAGTATGAAGAGAAATACGTATCCCAGATGACTGGAGAATAAGCATACTGTTGTCAGTGTTGAAGAACAAAGGGGGCATTCACAACTGTGCACAGTACAGAGGTATCAAACTCCTGTCACATTACATGAAAGTTCTGGAAATGGTGATTGATAAGTGAATACACAGAGTAGCAGTAAGTAAGATTGGAGATGAGCAGTTCAGATTCAGTTCAGGATGCAGCACAACTCGCCTGATGTTCACAGTGACACAGCTAATTGAGAAGAAGCTAGAGAAGAGGAAGGAGTCCAACTGGGCATTCCTAGACTTGAAGAAAGCATATTACAAGGTCACAAGAAAACTGATTTGGGCAGGCCAGCAGTGGTTTGAAGTCCCCGAAACATTGGTAGAATTAGTGCAAGCTATGTACAAGGACCCACTGACTCAAGTACGAGCAGTGTTCGGTCTCACAGAGGGGCTCCCATTGGTAATGGGTGTGCATCAGGGTTCAACTGTGATCCCACTGCTGTTTATATTGGTGACGGACTACATTAGCAAACAGGTCAGAGGACAGATCAAAAAAATGTACTGTATGCAGATAATGTGGCATTACAGGCAGACTCTAAGGAAGAACTTTGGCAAAGGATGTAGGAATGGAATGGAATTTAAAACTGAATGCAGATGGGATGAAAGTGAGTACTGATAATACAGTTGTAATGGCAGCGAACTGAGGAAATCAGAAGAAGCTGAGAACTGAGATAGAAGGGAAAATAATGGAACAGGTGAACAGCTTCAAGTATCTGGGAGGGGTGGTCGAGGAGAAGGGAAGTCTGAAAGAGGATGTCAAAGCTAGAATAAGAGCTGCCACACCCAACTAGTATAGAGTTTCAGGGGTAGTGTATGACAGAAGAACGCCAAAGAAACTAAAAATTAAGGTGTAGAAAACAGCGGTGCTACCAGTACTACTGTATGACACAGAAACATGGGCAGTAAAGGCAGAGCAGTTGAAGAAGCTAGAGGTGATGGAGATGAAGTGCCTGAGATAGGTGTTAGGATCACACAGTGGGACAGACAAAGAAATGAGGACATAACAACAGATGCCAAAGTAGCTCTAATTGAAAAAATGGTTAAAGAGAACAGATTACAGTAGTTCAGCCATATATGCAGAAAAGCAGAAGACAATCTGGTGAAGAAAATTTGAGACAGATAAGAAGAAGGCAAGAGTTATCAAGGGCATCCAGCAAAGAGGTGGGTGGATTATGTGAGAGAAGACCAGTGACAGTTAGACATGCATGTCAAAGAAGGCAGGAGAGTGGCATTGAACAGAGAGAGATGGTAATGGTTGACACAACACCCTGACCCCAGGTAGAAAATGGAAAAAAGGAGGTTGATGATGATGATGATGATGGCGGTGGTTGCAGTTCAACCCCTTAAGAAAATAGTGTAATTGTTACCAAGGAAAGATTTTTATCAGGTGGAAATTTGAACTCTGGCTAACTGGCATGGTTAACACTAGAATGAAGATAGATGCATCTCTACTTCATAAATGGTGGAAATAGAAAGGGAGATTTTTTTTCCGGGAGCAGCTTAGAATAGAAAACAGAAGGGTGTCTTGGGCTGAATTACATTTATAAATAAATATCAGCCTTTCCCCATGAATTAGATAAAGTAATTGGGGGCTTCTAAGAATAATGGAAAAGTATGATGTTTATAGCAAGAGAAAGGGTTTAGAAAAGCCAGATAATTAAATTGGGGGTTGGTATAATGTTTAAGGTGTTTATCTCACAGTCACAAGGTATAGGTTTTGATTTTCACCTTCAAAAGGGAAATTGGCTAGACTTAAAATGGTCCACAAGGAGTTGGGCAGCTAGCCTAGTACTTATCTATGAGCCTGTGTTTATTCAAACTAAAGCACTAGAATCCAGCTCAGATACAGTACTGCATAGATTATATAGAGCTCTACTGATACACACCAAAACAAAGGGATATTTGCAAGAGTACTGAACAAAGAAATGACAGTTGAGATGTGCAGAGAGCAAAGTGTAACCTCTGGGAAAGTTACTGAATCTCAATAATTTGGGATTTTTGGTTGGATATGTTTGCATACATATTTTATACACCAGTTGGAATAAATAAAATGTTCCTGGGGAGTAAAAAAACTGCAGGAGGTGTCAGCAGGGACAGCTAGATGATTGGGACACATTATTAGGGAATGCCCTAGTCTGGCTAAGGTCAAAAGCAGTTTACAGGATGTATTTATTAAAGGTGGGACAACTCAGGATACAAACACATAAACAGGCCTTGGCTGCTCTAATAATGATATTAGCTAAAAAAGGAATTAAAAAAAAGTGGAAATCAGAGAAGATTCCTTTTATAGGAGATCAGATTGAGTCAATTAAAGGCATAAGAAAATGGAAATAAAGATACTCCCAGCTGGAAAATGAAACTTCCAGCATAAGAAATGGAAAAGATGGGAAGAGGTACCCTTGAGCTGGAATCAAGGTAATGGAACATGTTTCAGATGGATGGATGGAAAGAGGGATTAACAAGGACACATACGGAGAAAAATGCAAAAGACAATAATAGATAGGAAACTCAATTAAACTAAGAAGGGTTAACTTGGGCCTGATGCCAGTATAAACTGTAAGGGACAACAGGTGAAATTGCAATGTTGTAAATTCCCAATTTGTGATGGTACTGATATGTAAATCTGGTTTTAATGGACATAAATTTGTAATGTGGTTAAGTGCTTCAAAATACTGGCCTAAAATTGGAGAAACAAATAGGTACTCCATGCATGTGGACTGCACAATGTTTGTATCACTCTAAGTGGAAATAAATCAGCCTGAAGGACAGAATCAAGTCACGGGCAACGTGAAGTGAAATTGAAGTATGCGAGGAAAGCTGAAATAATAGCTTTTGTCCACAGCTTTGATGAAAAGTCTCACATTTCAAAGTTTTAAACACTTCTGTGAGTCTTGACTAAAACACCATGGATGAGCTCAGCTCAGTGCAGGTTACAGGTAAGAAGGCTGAGTGGAAACCATATCAAAAAAGTCAATAAATCCAGCCAGAGAAGCTCTGTGATTCAGAACCTGCAACAAATCAGTGTTAACAATGCTATGAGTTTGTGTTACAGGTGTAAACTCCCAAGTAAGCTAGAAATTCAGGAGGTTAACTTTTACAGTGGGGGCAAGGGAACCTGTAGATGTATTTTCATTCACTTCTGCAGTATTCATCACATGTGGGATTCTATGCCATAGAAGCCTAACATCTGGCCAGTCTACCAAAGCCTAACATTGCTTTAAGTTACTTTGAATTTCACCCAAATGCTCCTCACGTAGCATTGAGCATAAAGGTGGTGTTCAGATGTACCATCCTCATGACTTCTTTGCCGCCAATCCAAATGCTGTATCTCACCATTGGTCTGTTTGCCTATGTCCATTTTCTGCTATTTTTACTGGTTTTTGTATTCCAGTGATTACTCCTGTTTGTTGATGTCTTCACTATTGCAGGTAAGTAGCCAGTTGGGGTTTTGTTCTTTTTCTTGAATTCTTTGTGCTGTTTGGGGTTAAGGTCATCCAGGAAGGGTAAATGCTAGTGCAGGAGACAGATTCCCCATAAAGTCTGCCATGATAACTGCCTTTTTTGCCTAGGTGTTTCTTGCAAAGATGCATCTTGTTTGATTTGTCAGGGGTTCATCTTGAGAACCAGGATCTTAAGCTTCTTGCTAAAGATGCAATAGAAGGAATTTCCCATCCTGAGGGTCAGCTGTCAGGAAAGAAGAAGGTGAAAAGGGTAAGACCGGAATCTTCTATTGTCCAGCCTCTGATGGGTATTTCTAGCGAGGTTATTACAAACCCAGAGGCTCGTCTGGCTATATTGTCATATTTCTCTGCTGCAACTAGGTTGGAGGCTAGAGAGGATCTGGCAGGCAGCATGTCTGATGAGGCTTTGAAGGCATCTGCTTCAGACATTTGGGGGGAACCAGGGTTGATTGTTTCCAAGGGGTCAAGGCAGGTTCACAGATTCTTCTTAGGGAAGAAGTTCCTATTATGGTTGTTGAATGCTGTCCTGAGTCAGAGCCTTCTCAGTTTTCTTGGGTAGACTTTCCCTTAAAAAAGAAAAAAAAAAGCTAAACATGTTTCTTCTGCTCCTAGGGATCCACAAAGTAAGTGACAGGCCTTTACTTGGGTGCTATTTAATGCTTTACTGTCATTAAGGCCTCTTCAAGGGGGTTTGGTTCATGCTCCTCCATGGTCCTCTTCTCCAATTAAAAAGCCCAGGGAAATGAATTCTTCTGAGAAAGAGTTGGATTCTGATGAAGAATCCATTACTTATTCTACTCAGATTCTGTCTCCTTTGGACTATGGGTCAGAGGTGGAGGAATCTAATAGACCTGACACTCCTTCTGAGGAAATTTCTTTTGGGTACACAATTTCTAGGATGATGGAATTTTTTAAGTGTGATTGCGCTCAGGTCCGTTATATCAGTAAGAGGTACTATGAGTTACTGCAGGTGGAATCTCATAAACTTGCGGTCATTCTTCCTGTTTTGGCTGCTTTACTGGATATTTTTTCTAATGCCTCTAAAGCGCCTGATTTTCTGGCCCCTGCTCAAAAAAGCCTGATAGATTTTATAGGGTGCCTGATGATTGTTCCTTTTTATTCAAATGTCCTGCTGACCACTCTGTGGAGTCTGTCACCTCTGATAAGCCATCTCAGTTGCTTCCTTCATCCAAGTTACTGCTTTCTGACAAGGACAACAGAACCATGGACAGGCTGGGTAAAAAGGTTTATACTTCTGCTACCCTAGCTTTTAGGGCAATTAATTAATTATCAGACTCATATATCTAGGTATGTGTTGGCTCTTCTTTCTTAGGTTTGTCAGCTTTTTTCTGATCTTCCAAACTCTGAAAGCAAATCTTCTGATCTTTCCTTGCTAGGGTCTTCCTCTTAAGTTGTTCAGCATTCTATCAAATGTAGTTATGATGCAGCAGCTGTCCCTTCTAAGACTGCTGCTTTTGGTTCGGTTCTGAGGAGGTATTCTTATCTTAGGCTTCAAACTTTACCTGATGATATTAAGGCTAAGTTGATGGATGCTCCTCTAGATAATAAACTTTTGTTTGGGGAAGCAGCTGCTGGTTTGTTTAAGTATCTTCAGCACAAGGGGAAGGCCTTACAGGAGTTTAAACATGTGCTTGTTTCAACTTTACTTAAAGTTCATAGAAACTACCCTTCTAAGCCAACCTTTGTATGCAATCTCGCCCTCCTGCTAAAGGTAAAAAGGGTGGTAAACGGGCTCCTCCTGCTTAAGGTCACTTGGATTGCAGGGATTCAGAAGCCTTCCTTTCCTGACAAAACAGGTGCTGTCTGACTATCCTCCTGTTCCCAGCAATATTCCTCTTTCTCTTTGCCTTCCTCTTTCTCTTCCTATTTGGCTTTGAATCACTCAGGATTCTTGGGTTCTGTCAATCATTTGTTGGGGTACTTCATGGTGTGGGTATCCTGTCCTCCTTTTATGGGCATTCCTCAGCCTCTTTGGGAATAACTTCCTTTTTTCCCAGAAGTTCCTTGATATCTCTTCCCTCAAGGTACTATTCAAGAGGTGTCTGTGTCACAAAGAGGGAAGGGGATTTATTCAAGAATGTTTCTAGTGCCCAGAAAAAAGGGCACTTGGAGACTAATTCTAGACCAGTCTCATCTAAACACTTTTCTGAAGGTGCCTTCCTTTTAGACATTGTCCCTTCAGACTCTGTTTCCTCTTTTGCACCCTCAGGCCTTTCTGTTATCTCTGGATCTCAAGGATGCTTATCTCCATATTCCAATCCATCTTCTTTTCAGGAAGTTTTTGCATTTTTCTGTTGCTTCTTGGCATTTCAGTTCTGTGCTTTGCCCTTTGGCCTTTCTACTGCCCCATGGGTGTTCACCAAATGCCTAGCTCCTGTGACTGCTTTTTGCAGGCTCCAAGGGATCCACATATTTCCTTATTTGGAT